>NC_069378.1:42736515-43039545 GCF_021730395.1 Mercenaria mercenaria
TGTTGAATATTTAATTTGTAAAAACGATGTCTACTACCAAAGCCGATACCTTTTTTTCTCTGATTAACTTCGTTTTGATAAAATTCCTTTCCCTTTCACCTTACGTGAAAGATTTCTTTACATTGTCTTTTTCCTAATCTTCTTGTTTTGTTTTGTTTTTTGGGGTTTTTTTTTCATCCTTATTTTTCATTTTAATCCTCATAAACGGTCTCTTCTTAATTGCAGTGGAAATTGTATACACTAATGAAACCTTTTCATACATACATTTATGTGATAAGCTATAATGTATTTGAAATTATAATATTATATTAATATGTGTACATGTATATTGTATTCATGAAATAAACGGGCCTTAAACGTGGTTCAAAAAAAAAAAAAAAAAAAAAGATTTCCAGTCTGTCTTTCTTGGACATCCCATTGCGGATATTGCAATAAATAATAATCGATGGTACCATGATCATCACACTATTCATTACCTATCTCATGAACAAAAGTGTGTAACTGTCATTAACGACAGTTTCCATGTGTTTATTCTTCAGACATGTACCAATTCACCATCAGAGACTGTCAGATTATATATCAGAAACATAAATAAAGATCAACCACAATTTAAATCCAAACACGAAGTAAAATTCGTGATATCCCATTTGATCATAATTGTATGGTATATGGTGATTTCTCATACGGTACTTAAAAATGATATCATAATCATGTATTGATTCCAGACACAAGTACAGATCTCTCTATTCTAATTTGTTTTCTCCTGTGTCAGCTAATTTCAGCAAATATGAAAATATGAGCGCCGATTCGGACAACTATTGACTTCTGTAAACACCAGTATTGATTTGATCAAGCCTAACAAGTTGTATTATATTTCCGTCTTTTCTTGCCAGAAGTCTAAAATGATTTCTATTTTTGAATGGCTGACAGTTTACTTGTTTGACAAATTAATTGACTTGGCGGTTAAATTATCTCTGAGATTCTATCTAATTTGTTTCATGAATTTATAACACCTGGGTCAAAAACTTTTTCAGTGCTGATACATTTTGTTGTATATAGCTTCAATATAGAATATATTTTATGCATACTGGCATAGCAATAGATGTAACACAGTATGAGAAGCACTTTTGCTTATTTTTGGAAGGGCAGTGCTCGAGATCTTAGAAGCACACCAAAACAAACTAATATTATTGCTTTATATTAATCTTCAAGTTTCAACGCAGAGTTCATAACTTTAACGTTCGTTGTAATTATATAACTGTTTGAAATGCCATAAATGAAAGTTGTGAAAATTTCATTGTTTGAAATTTAGATATGCATGTCAATGTCGACGTTTATCTTTGAAAATGTCATGTATATTCGGCTATCAAAACATACGAAAATATCAATTCAGTACACATACTTTAAAGCAACTTTGATGAAAGAAAGCAGCATTAAACCTATACTTGGGCCCTGTTTATTTGATAAGATCTAATGGAAATTTAAACGTTCATTGACATCTAGCTTTAGATCTCAACCCAAATTCTGTACCTCTAATGATCAATGAATGAATACCTTATTTTCTATTACAATTTACGCTGTATGTTCTTAAGCAATTGATGGTTTACAGTGAATAACTACACTTATAGCTTAATAAACAGAGACAGAGTTGCTACATAGAGGTGGAATTTATCCAAATGACTTTACCAAATTCACTTATAGATTAACAACACTTCTGTTAGGCCTAAAAATTGTTCGTTTCCGATATCCCGACCTACCCTAAACTTTTGGCCCGACCCAAATTTTTTATGGCCTTGGAGAATTTTTTTTTGAAAAGCAAAACTGCACTTTTTACGCTTTAAACATGGTCTTACTGATGCTCTAAAGGCATAACCCCCGTATTTGTAGTCATTTTTGACACAAAAATAGTTTTCGAAAAGTCTCACTTAATAAAAAATTAAAAAAAAAAACTTTTTCCGATTTTCCAAATTATTTTTAGCATGTTACCGGAAAAACAAAGAATGTTTTAGGCCTTAACGCTGTGTTTGAATAATAGTATTATGTCCTAACCGAGGGACATCTATAGCCAAAGGGTTACAGTCGCTAAAATTCGAATTACTTGCCCTGTCCCCACCCCGCGCCGCCCTTTCTCTGCACTAGATTTGAAACCTCGCCTTGCGTCTGAAACCTTTCATCCAGTTGGTTAACGGAAGGTTGTTAGTTCAACTCAAGTACACGGGTACACGCCCAAGTCCAGGCGGGCACAAGGGATCCTCCTCCTCCACCATTAAAAGCTAGAATTCGCAATAAGATTTGTTTCGACGTGACTTTAAACCCAACAGAACATACAAAGCAAATAAGCCCTTTTCACTTCCTAACTAAAAAAGCATGTATGCCTCGAAATTAAGCATGAATAAGAGACGTACAGAAGAATATAAAGCAAATTTGTAGTAAAAGTAATTAAACAGGGGAGGAATTGGGATGCATGTAATAGCCATAGTTATAGTCATTACGGTAATCAAAGATTATTTAGGAAAAATAATTAAAGATAGATCTATAATATGCCCAAAATTATCATTAAATATCTAAAATGAGTAACATTTTTATTGTTGTTTTGTGTGTGTGTGTGTGTGTGTGTGTGTGTGTGTGTGTGTGTGTGTGTGAATAAGTCTTACAAAATGAATACAAACTTCTTTTTAATTTTTCATTACCTTTCATTAACTGACTTTGTCAAGCTTTATTTTATGCTTTCAAAGGATATGTTTACGGACACCATAACGACTTACTGAACAAAATGAAATTATTGAGAAACACAAGTGCTTTCGTGATTTTATGAATAAAGTTAAAAGCTGTATAGCCTCTACTCCTGCATAGAATCTTCAAGTATAGGATAAAATCACTTTGTGCAGCCATCTCAAGTAAAACGAAAAGTAAAATGATTCCGTGTGCTACAACGATTTTATATGGCCAGCGTCATGATGCTAATTGCGTCATAGAGAATGGCACTACCCATAAACGGACGAGAGGATTTTTTTTTCAAACTTCAATGCTACGAAAATTATGTTGATATACAAGATAATATAGATATCTTCCTACTTACACCGCTGCCATATATCCACTTAATCTATCTAACTCCTGAGAAGTTATCCAATAATATTTCAAACGCAGCTTAGGACAGTAAGAGACACTCAACAAGTACCATGATGTGTGTCTGAAAAGACACGGTCTGCAACAGGGAAAGCTAACAATGATAAAATATGATATCCAATAATAATTTGTATGCTCAGCCATAACGTCTATGCTGCCATTTTGTTCTGTTATACCGCTAGCTCCAGTCATAAAGTGGCACGTTTTCCGAATATTGCCTTGTTTCTTACATAATGATGCTCAGTTGCTAGATATAAAATAAGAATGCATCTGGCAATATGGTAAATATTTTCAATATACCGTTTTAGTGCAGAAAGTATTTATGATGAAATTTATAAGATCCTTTCTAAGCATAAACCGCAGCTGAAGTAAAACTGAAGTAGACTCGGTTGGATCGAGTCTGTTCGAGATCTGTAATGAAATGTTAAATATCTCTCACACTGTCTAGTACCGCCTGCTATAAAACTACAGTTTAAACTCTATATCTCGAACTCTCTTATCTCGAAATTCCGGCTATCTCGAAGACATTTTCAAGTCCCGTACACAATATTATCATTTTAAGTCGAATATCGGTTATCTTTAAATAAAACTTTCAATCCATTGGAATTCGAGATACCGAATTTCAATTTTATACAAGAACAGGGAGTATCTTAATGATCATAAAGGGTCAAGCAATATTACAACATTTGTTACAGAATACAAAACACATATAAGCTCTGAAACAATTTACGCAGGTATCTGCTTTCTGCCAAATCACCTGATTTTCTGTACAACAGTTGTAGAAACAAATGCCTACCTCTCTTCTTTCATGTTTCCGCTCAATTAACTCTAAGCTCTGGCGTAAAAGTTTTGTTCCTGGTGTTGGAGTCTTTTATAGCTAATTTCTTTCAATTTCAGTAAAGAATAAATATTTAAGAACATACTAGAAGCTTAATATCAAACAGCAGAACTGATCATTTTTCCGCTTATTTACCTCATGAAATATCAATGTTTTCAGCTATGAATTAACAATTTTATTTTTCATCAAGCTTAGATAAACCTCTTTTGACCTTGACCCATTGACTATACATGATATTTAGACCTCTAAAACGTGTCAAAGACCAGGAAGGAGGCCAGTTTTGACGTCATAACGGTAGAGCATTCCTGTGGATATTTGATTTCTTAAGAAGAGCGGGTGTGTTTTGGGAGAACTGTGCAAAGGACTTCGGACACTATCATATGCTTCTAGCCTACGTTTTGAATGCAAAATTCTCATTAAGTATTTAAACAGTACCCAAATCGTTTCGAATCACATATAAACCAATGTGTTAGTTAACATATTACAGCAGAAACTGGTTTGTATCCGTTCTTATCAAGATGTTTTTATTTAATCTAGGTCAGGGTATATTTTTTTGGAATGTTTAATTTCCGTAAAAATATGATGTCATCACTTTACGGAAGTTTCAAATATATGAATTCCAATTGAAAAAAGTGGCAAAATCTGTTTATTTAAGGAAAAAAAATAACATTTTAGGATTGAAATCCTATAAATAAATAAAAAAGAGAACGATATTTTTGCAAACAACCTGTACTTGATTTAAACTTACTTTACTTTCTTATATATATATACACTGTTCATAATGTAAAGTTGTTGATGCATTACATGTGTGAATAGGAATGCTACATACATGTATAAGTGACCTGTCAGTTTTATTACAGTGGGCACTTGGTAATTCAAGTACATGTACATGTCTGTATACTTGTGTGTAACACTAAGAAAAGGTAGTCACCTTATCAAGGTCGTAGGGTTCTCGCTGTGGAGAAGTACAAGTGGTACAGACAATATTTGGCTAAAACATGTAATAAAAATGTATCCAAAATGACATTTCTTTGTGGGGCTTGCATAAGGAAGCTGTATCGGAAAATGTTAACTCAGGATGAGTCTGACTGCAACCCCGCTAAAGATAATGTTGTACAAATCAGGGTTGAAGTTCTGGGCAAAACCCATTCGAAATGTGTCATTTGTAGGGCTAAAGTAGAAGCAGGCCACTGCATAAAAATTCCACCTGAAGCTCGGCTGGACCTTTTAGTTCGTTTTCGAGTCTAGCCGTATTTGTATATGCCATCTGCATGGAAAGCGACTTGACATTCATGGCATTACACTGAATGTGAAACGGTCACCGATATGACCTGCCAAGAAGCTACTGTTCTTGACCTATGCATCACAGGCATATCAGTGCCAAGCGTTATTTCTGTTGGATAGACTATAGTCAGGATCATATTAATTGCTGTGCACATATTGCCTCTTTTTGTGGTGTTTAGGCCTAGTTCGCCACAAAGAACAATCTTCAGTTCAGTTTTCACGAAAGGAAGAACATGAAGTAATGAATGCGTGTGACATTTAGTATGTGTCTAAAAGAAATAAATATAAACGCACAGAAAAAGATGAAAAAATAAAGAAATAAAAAATATATAAAAGATATAAAAAAAAATATAAAAAAATTAATACCAAACTGGAAAACAAATAACTTCCTCGCCACCAGTGGCGTGCGCGTCGCGAGGAGGGCATGCAGTAGATTGTCTGGTGTGTTGCTAGTATTTTACAGCACACATTTGCCAATCTACTGCAACAAACAACCAAGATAAGTCAAATTCAATGAAAATTCAACCCAACAAATGATAATGATGTCACAGTATTTGCTTCTCTCACTACTATACATGTAACATACTTATGTGCATGCTTTGCAAACATTTCTATGTTATTTGAGTAGACAGATGTAAAAATATGTGACTACTAGTATCAGATTATTTAAAATGAATAGCAGCCCCGCCCCCCCCCCCCCCCCCCCCCCCCCCCATTGCATCAACATGATAGTTACAGAAAATGTATAATTAATATCTACATATGCTGGCCAAATATGGTTTTGATGCACGGTGTGGTGGGGGGGGGGGGGAGAGAGAGACAATGTTATATAAAGAAAAATAGCTTTTATATGTATATAACAGGGTACGTTATTCTATTTAGAGCAAAAAATCACCGTTTTAAGAAACAAATGTTGAAACTACGACTTTAAGAAATAATCTCAAGTATGTATTTTGATGGTATTTGCAATATAAATATTTATTTCTGAGTGTTTTTTTTTCACGCTTGGAGTAGGCAAATTCATATAGAAAGTGTCCGAAGTCCTTCTGTAGGGATGATGTATATGGTTTTGCGTATTATGTAGATTTTCTTAATATAATCTTTAAGATGTGCACACATAAGATCTCATCTATAAACTTTTCAATAGTTCAAATAAAATAACATGTTCTTTTGTGGAAAATTACATTGCATGTGGAACATATACAGTGTTCTTTGGTTGACTTGTATTTGATCTTGTATTGAGATAGTGAGATTTTTGTTAGTTTTAAAGAAGATACAGATTTCAAGAAAGCCTGACGCAAGTGCAAACACAGGCACATCCAAACTGAATCTATTTCTACTGTACTAAATGTTACGTTTATTAACAGTGCATTATTTATTAGCTGCAAAAATAAATATCTGCTCTGCCTAGTTCTCAAGTTTTATATATCTGCCCACTTATTTCATTTATTCATACGATAATTGTTCAAACGAAGGGTAGGCCGGTAAGAAACACCCGGAAAATTTACATGTTATATGTTTTTATAGAAACAATGTTAGAGGCTATTTATAAAAACACCCTACAAGATTATAACTTAACCTACAAGATTATAACTTATCCTACAAGTTAACAGTTTTGTTATTTATATAGAAATAGTGATAAATGTTTAAGTGTTAAAACCCTACAAGCTTACATGGTATATGTTATTTACAGAAACACCACACACGTTTGCACGCCATATATATATATATATATATATATATATATATATATATATATATATATATATATATATATATATATGCTACAGGACAATTATGATATTTGTCTCAATGGATACGGTTTACAAGAGAATGAAGAATAACAGTTATAAAATGTTATATTCTATAAATAGTAAAAATTTCCAGTCGTTTATCAGTTCAGCTACATCCATATGTGTGACGAAATGGCACTGTTTGCTACAATTGCTGCACATAGTTATTCATTTATCTAAATATCCTCGACTAATACGGACTGATATGACATCGACTGATTACATTTTCTACACAGAAACTTGCATCCATTACGTAATGCACGCTATAAATTTGCTTCATGTATTTTATACTATTTTGACTGTTATACATAGCAGTAGTACATGTCACATATTTAATGACTTCGTTTAAATCTTGCGGATACATCATCATAATATTCTGTCATATAAAAATAATTTTCACATTGATTTATGTACCTAAGCTTGACATTCATTTTCGTCCTCTTGAGTACCCTAATGAAATATATCTTCCTTATGGCGTACCCATTGAAAATGAAGATTCAAGTGTGAAACAAGAACAATTTTCTCTGATCTTATCTCGAAGAATTATATTTCATGTACATGCATCTAGTGTAATTCATTTAAAAATCTTCACTAAATTGACATTAACTGAAACTGTAAGGAATAACGTTGCATTCAGTTTAAACAAGTTAGATTATCATGAGCAATACATAAATAAATGATATGAGTAATTATATTGGTCCGTGAGTTCTACGCACAGAATAAGCACCATATGATAATAATCAACTACTGCCCATTCATCAAATTTTGGAGAAATTGTTTTTGGTATCGGTACCAGGCTAAGAAAGAGTATCAGGCAAATATTCGCAATTACATGAAGAGGCCGTAAAATGGCCAACTTCTTCCGCATGAACTAAAGCACTTAAATATCCGTAGAATTATAAACTTGAACAAGCAACTTTCAAACGCAATCCAATATGGACGGTTTGAAAAAACATAAAGGCACTATCAGACCTAGTCATTGTTTGCAATACACCAAAGAAGGAGATTGGGGCTGTATCTGCGAAATACTAAATGATAAATGGTGATTTGAATTACAATACCTAAAATTGATATCATAATCATTCATTGATTTCCGTCATAAGCACAGCTTTCTATTCTAATTTGTTTTCTCCTGTGTCAGCTAATTTCAGCAAATATGAAAATATGATAGCTTGTTCCTACAACTTTTGACTTCAGTAAACAACAGTATTGATTTGATCAAGCCTAACAAATGTTCTTATATTTCCGACAAATCTAATTTCGTGAATACAACTCATATATTTAAATATCTAACACTTTCCTTGCAATATAAGTATCGTCTACGAGGATGCAACTTTTAAAGTCTCATTTATCTTTAAGATTTTATTTAATTTTTCACTTGTATCAATAATAATTGGATTCAAAACCACAATTGAAGTGCTGCTGCACAATGCATTTCTTCGGTGCATGTAGCTTCCGCAGTTGATACACTACAAGCATATTTCAATAGATATAAACATCATAAGAATCACTTCTTAAACCTTAGCCTGCTAAATTTCTAAAATGGACTAGTCCATCATTTAATTTGGGCAGAACCATTTATTATTCGAATGGGCGTTTACTGAAAACTTACTGACTGAATAGCGAACAGTGCAGACCATGATCAGATTGCACTTGAAATGTGATCTCTTTGATAAAGGGCAAATATATTTAAAAATACATTCGTTTACATTTTATTTAATCATATTAAAATGTACAATCATATGCTAATTTATAATTTTGAGAAACTGTTTTAAAATCTACATTAATAGAACAATTTCTATTCGTGAAAATATCATCACAATTGCAATATTCCAATAGACTTACATTATGAAAATTTGTATGAGATCAAATTGTTCGAATCTTTCTAGCACAAAATCAAGTATTATTTATTCGCCGAATTTTCTTAGTATATTCTGAAGTTAAGAGAAATCAAGGTTAAATCAAAATCTACATTGTAGAAAAAAATATTTGAACGTGCAGCACTACCTTGATCTTAAGCTTTCCGAAGCAAATCACGTCGACTCCGTCTTTGAATACATTTAAAAAAAGATTTTTAAATAGTTGTTTTCAGAAAGAAATACCGACAAAACTGTAGATTCAACGGCCTTGGACAATAATACGTCTGTATATACATTTGGATCCTGTAGTAATCATAGCTTTATCGACAAACGTAGCTTCAGATATAAGACAAATTATGTACTTATGATAGCACTGAATAGTTTACGTGCAATTACTATGTAGGCAAATTTCTATAAGTGCACATTGCAGAAGTATTGAGAGTAATTTTCACAACGGTACTAGAAAATTAGAATTACCGTTGGGAAGACAAGTGCAGTATTCTCTAAATTTTCAAAACTTATAACCTTTGGACAAATCGAACAGAAGTTTACGCAGATAAGAAAAGTACAAATGCTTTCTCATTTTTTGTCGCTGGAGCAGATCAAACGTTAAAACTAACGAAAATGTATTTTTCTACAGACAATCTCTCCAGATTAGGCATAATTATTTTAAACATCAATCGCATGCCGAACTAAAAGATTAATCTTGCCCCGTTTAAAAATTGACCAACCTCATTGCCTTAGAAATTAAACGGAACTACTTCCCGGAAACAGATAATAATACCAACTTCAATATATCCAACTTGTGTCTATTTTACAGGATTGTTATTGAATGTAAAAGCATATGTCTACCTACTTACTCCGCTGTCATATTTCCATAATTCTTTCTATTGCTCTCCTGACAGTTACTCCAATAACATTTCAAACACAGTTTAGGACAGTATAAGACACTCAACAAGTTATATCATTATCCATTATTTATAGAGCGATAGCACGATACGGCCATGGTGTGTGTCTAAAAGGCTGCGGTCTGCAACAGGGAAAGCTAACAATAATAAAATATGATAACCAATAAATATTTTGGATGCTCAGGCATAAAGTCTAGGTCAGATCATTTGGCTATATCGCTGAATGCAAGCAAACATTGGCTTTTGCATTTGCCTGCAATCGCCCTATTTGTAACAACATAATTCATTATTGTTTTATGTAAGATAAATGCGAGAATATGGTGCATGTACTCAAAGCCTTGAATGTGGCCGACCAAATAAAAAACGTTAACGCAACACAAACACAATATTTATAAGGCTGAAGTGGTATATATATAAATGTACATGCTTCTTTGAGGTCAAATGATTTTATGTGCAGTACTTTTAACATACAGGCAAAATTAGCGTATATCTCTCTGCCTTAAAACAAACAAATATCATGATGCCTACCTCAAAGGCATTTGTTTTGGTTTGTGGTCTACAAAGCAGAAATATATCAGCAAATATATATTTGAAAAGCTAGAAAAGCGATACAGAATCAATAAGACAACAAGATTTGTCAGCTTTGTCTTTGCACTTGACATTGCCGAAACTGCATTTTGTGTGCTGCGAAAAAGAAGTACAAGGTTAAATATAAGCTTTCATATAATTCTGACAGGATTTACTGACGGCGTACGTTATAGTAATCACAGATTAATGTTATGTTTTAATCAAAATTTAAAGCAGAAATATGATTATGCAAAGTTCACATGGCATTGTGATAAATTTATAAGGTAAACTGTATCAAAGAACATGAGCAAATACTCTTCACCCTGGTGCTAAAGCAATGGTTTGTATGTTTATGATTTTGCACTAAATATTTTAATGTATCTTGGACAAAATTAAACAGTATAAATTAAAATAAATCTAACAGTTAGTTCGACAATTTGACCACAGAAAAAAAGCACAGGAAGGTGCCTTCTCCATCCCTATTTCAAACTTAGTTATTTTCCATAACATTCCTGCATAATGGTGCTTTGAGATTGTTGCTTGACTTGTGTTTGTTTGTTTGTTTGTTTGTTTGTTTATGATTTCAACTGGACAAAAATAGACCTATCAATCCCGGACATTATTCATAACATACAGTAGGATTTTTTTCGGCATAGTTCTATACTCTAGTTTTCAAAATTATCTCATAATATTGCATTGATTGTTTTCTCATGTAGTTTCCAGATTCGGCTGACGTTTTAATATTCCACTAATTTCTGACTTATGTAAATTCCCATATTGATTTAGCTAAACCTACCTAGAATTGTTGAATGTCCGTTCCTGTTTCTAGCTTATAGTAAATAACCGAGTGATGACAATTATATGCTTGTAGTTGCGATTTACACCAGTCTTATTTGAAATCCTAAATATTTTTCTTGTACTCGAATATCCATGCCACATAGATTGCAGTATATTTCTACATATTTCCGTAATAGACTGGGAAATGCAAATTACATGAGGCTAACATACTCTTGCACGTAAAATACTAAGTCAAATAGACCTGTTTTTATGATAAAGCAGTGGGTTGCTCTCAGCAAATATTGCTAATTGAATTTATGTGCAACATCTTGTAACAAGTTGTTTTTAAACAAACTACTAGATTTATGCAAAATTGTTTCAAACATAAATCCGCATTATATACATTATTTCATACTGATTACTGTACAAACCACAGAACGTGTTATTACAGTGTTAAAAGCTCGATATTTCATTCTTTATTACAATATTCGTGGGGGCCTCCAGTGGTCAAGGTCGCTGACATTGAATCACTTGCCCCTCACCTATGTTGGTTGGAGCCTCACTTGAGACGTGAATTTTTCATGAGAGGAAGCCATCAAACTGGCTGTTGAAAGGTCAGTGGTTTTATCCAAGGCTCCGCCCGCGATGAAGCAATGCACGTAAGGGCTCTCAGGGTCTTCCTCAAACATTAAAAGCTGGAAAGTCATCCTTATATTGTGTCGGTGTGACGTTAAACTTAACAAAAAAATCAGTACTGTAATCTTGAATTGAAGATAGAGTAACAAGACATGTATATTCTCATCTATACCTACAGTGAACTGAATTTCGGGTATATGGAGTAAAAACAATCATGGAAGATATTTAGAAGACTGTTGATTGACTATGAATTGTCGTTCACCCTAAGGCGTGCAAGCAAGACAATTACTAAAGCAATTCACATATATAAGGCATAATCTCACCATGGGAGAATAATCAACGGCATTAACTCACCATGTGATGATAATTAACGACATAAACTCACCTTTTGATGATAATTAACGGAATAAACTCACTATGTCAGAATGGCTCAAACTCAACATGTGATGATAATCAACGACATAAACGTACCATGTGAAGATGATTAACGGCATAAACTCTCTATGTTAGAATAATTAACGGCATAAACTCACCATGTGATGATAATCAACGACATAAACTTGCCATATGATGATAATTAACGGCATAAACTCAAGATGGGAGAATAATCACTACATGATGATCATCAACGGCATTAACTCAGCAAGTGATGATAATCAACGACATAAACTCAACATAATTATGATGATAATCAATCGAATAAACTTACTACTCCACGATAAATTCACCATATGAAAATTATCAACGGTATAATCTCACCAGTTGCCGGTAGTCAACGCATAAACTCGACGTTTGATGAAAATCAACGGGATAAACTCAACATATGATAATAACCAACGGCATAAACTTAACATATGTCGGTTACCAAAGGCATAAACTCAACATATGATGAAAATCAACGGCATAAAAATGCCACATGCTCTATCATACAACTTCAGAGAATTGATTTTGATATCTATGTTAGACTGGAAATTTGTGCCAGACAAATATTTGTAAATTATATGAAGAGGTCATAAAATGGCCTGCTACTTCAGCATAAAAGAATCGAAAGAACTGGAGCATTTTTCACTTCAGAAAGAAAGGAATTTTTAGTTTGAAACATAATTCGGTACCGCTGCCATTCAAATAAGTAGCAATACATAAACTGAAATTGTGATACTCTGAAACTATATGGTTTCACAGACAATGTGATTCAAACATTATAGGTGAAATTCGTGTAAGTGTGTTCGAATACATGCATATTGTAGATGGTGATATATATTATATTTCTTAGAATGATATCATAATCATGTATCGATTGTCGCCACAGGTACATATCTCTCAACTCTAATTTGTCTTCTCTCTCGCAGCAGCCAATTTCAGCAAATATGAAAATATGATCGCTTATTCCGACAACTATTGACTTCAGTAAACACCAGTATTGATTTGATCAAGCGTAACAAGTGTGCTTAAACTTCCCTCTTATTTATGGGAAGAAGGGAACTTTGGTGGCTATGATTCTCAAGTTTAATCTTTAACATTTGAGCCGCGCCATGGGAAAACCAACATAGTGGGTTTGCAACCAGCATGGATGCAGACCAGCCTGCGCATCCGCGCAGTCTGGTTAGGATCCATGCTGTTCGCTTTTAAAGCCAATTTCAATTAGAGAAACTGTTAGCGTACAGCATGGATCCTGACCAGACTGCGCGGATGCATGGATCCATGCTGGTCGCAAAGCCACTATGTTTGTTTTCTCATGGCGCGGCTCGTTTTGCTTTTTATATTAATATATCAGCTCGGAGAACAATTCTGAAACAGTTATTTCTTATCTTAAAGATTATGCATATAATTTATTACTTTAACCAGTAATTAGGGGTTTCAGTAATACTATATTTCAGTACAAACAGCTTTAGTATTGGATATATTTTGGGCATGTATGAATGGATAGAAACGACATGATAAAACACTTCTTGATTTCTAAGGACATTTGTTTAGCCTTCTGAAGCAAACATCCACCAGAAAATAA
Organism: Mercenaria mercenaria; assembly: GCF_021730395.1. NCBI lineage: Eukaryota > Metazoa > Mollusca > Bivalvia > Venerida > Veneridae > Mercenaria > Mercenaria mercenaria. The sequence goes on from NC_069378.1 coordinate 42,750,309, forward strand.
TTATCTTTAATGTCTAAATTGTCAATAATCTTCGTCAAACACTGCCCGTTACTTCTATGCTTGTTCAAAACTCATTATTAAAGACATTTAAGGCATATACATATATAACTTTGTATTTACAGATCTGTTTCAAATGCCATTAATGAATAAGACAAATATTATGGTGTCAATTATAACAATTTTAAAATGTAGTTGAATATTACACCCACATCAAGATCAAGAAATTGATTTATTTTTTAAACGGTTGTGTGTAAGCTTCCAGATGAACAAGCTCTGAACATATTGAAGGCGGTTTGATAATGTCTGTGTTCAAAGCAATGACGGAAAACGTGGTTGACATTCTAAACTGATACTCAGAAAACATGGTCAAGACAAAACACATCTAATTTAAAGTAGAAATAAGTCCAAACATCTATCTATTTTTCTAAAGAAATGCAAAAGGCAACAAGTCTTGTGTAATGTAAACGTTGTGTTCCAAATATATTCTGCTGTACCTATCTGTACTCCATATGGTATAAGGAATGATGCCGAAACATTTGATATATTTGTTTTAAATGAAAATCATACCCTGTGCAAAAGTCTAATTCAAATGGCCAACCTCACGGCATTAATGATAAAGCGGATATACTTCCTGTCGAATAATCCTACCCGTAAAAAAGAAAAGCATATCACCATGCATATTCTAAATGCTATGTCACCAACTTGTGTTTATTTACAAACTAGATTTTAGGTGTACCTACTAACTCCGCTGTCATATTTCCATTTGATCTATCAGCTCCAGACAGGATGACAGTAAAAGACAGTCAATAACAGAAGTTAAAATGTTATCCGCTACGTAAAGCGCAGAAGCACGAAAACAACAATCATGTTTGTTTAGGAGACTGTGTCTGTACCAGTCATAAAATCTGATATCCAATAGATAATTTGAATATTATGCAATAAAAGTCTAAGCTGTATGTTTAGCTATATGTCTTACTTCATACATAAATTGGAATGTTTATCGAAATTTGTCTTGTTTGTAATATTATGCGATGCGCAATTGTTGGAATGCGAGACAATGTGGAACATGTTTAGATGCTTTGTCTGGATCAGACTCAGAGAGCATTTAACAAAACATAAAACGCATTTCCCGAGTATATATCTTACTGCTATGACATCAACTGCTTTTGTGTACAGAGTTGTTACTGCAATCATCACTACTTAAATAAATCTCTTCTAAGTTCTAACCACTAAATGTTTAATTAATAATTTATTAATCGGTAAAGAGTACAAGCTATGGCCGGCGATTTATATTAAGAGTCATGTCATAAAACTCCACTAATATTAAGATATTTGAACAATTCATAAATTTTCGACGCTAAAACTAGTATGGTAGCTGTCGAAAGGTCATTGGCATTAGTCTGCACCAAGAGGAGCTACCAGCAATAACGTAAACAATCCGATTAGATTTTAGATTACTTCGATGCATAGTCATATAATTCAATTCAGCTTTATCCCTTGCAGTGTCTGTACACTGGCATGTTCATTTGCCGGAAATTGCCTTCTATATTTAAAAAATGTTGTTCAGATTTGGATGTAAGGATCAAAATGTCATTTTGGAAATGATAACGGCATTTTTTTTCATTTTACAATTTACTTAAGGTTTCCTCGACTATTCTGAAACAATAAAACCCTATCTATTTAGTTTAATGTCTTCTTCCCATGTGTATTGCATTATCATCCAGTTTTGTTGTATTTATGGAAATAAAGATGCATTTAAAACACTTTTCACGCAAGTAAATAAAAACGACAAAAATAAATTTATAACAAAAATGGTATTTTCGTTACATTAGTCACTTTGTCTTTCATTAGCAGGTGTGGTACCGAAAATAATGACATATGTTCTTTGTCCTACTGTATTATCATGGAAGGTTCATGAGGCGTTAAATATCAGCTTTATCCAGAAATTTATGACCACGTCAGATGCAATACAATAATAAATGTAAGGATATTGCCATACTTAATGTTGCTTATAATATGTAGGTACACGACTGATAATTGCACAAGGAATATAAAATAAATGATCAACCAAACCAGTTGCAGCATTTCATCCGCCTGGATATATCAGAGACGATGATACGTTTTTTTTATATGGATCAGTGTGAAATAAACATCACTGCGTTTTGGAAGTTTTGCAGTTTTCTAATAGGTCAATTATTTGAAAGCCAAGTTTGAAAGCAAGTTTACACAATAATAAATTGTGATGTCTGCAGAACGCTGGCTTTTTATTTAATAGTTTGATGAATTTTCTTTAAGTGCTAGGACCATGACAATTTATAGTTGATTAAATACTTGTAAGACATAATAAGAAAACCAAAAGATAATGTAATCAACAGGTTTACTGACAGTATCAGATATTTCAACAATAGTATACAAGTATCACAAGTCAACTACAGTGACAACAATGTTCGATTTGTAAAAGTGTTTTTGTATAGCGCTGCATCTGCAAAGCCTTATTCCTACGAGATCCGACTTACTTTTGTTTCAATGTAAAGCTTCATTTCTACGAGACCATATTCGTTTTTGTACCCGTGCATAGCTTTATTCCAATTAGTCCAGTGTAAAGTTTTATTCCTATGAGAATAATGCAAAGTTTTTAATCAACAAACTAAAAAATAAACTAATTTTTCCACCTTGAAAAAAAAATCTTTTTCCGTTTGTGTTTGTGTCAAATGCTTTTTCCAGCGACAGCATCTGCAGATATTTTCAAATCATCTGGTTATCACACCTGGTTGAGTTATTTTTCACATGGAAGGACTGCAAAGTTATTTCAGCGGGAAGGACTACCTGGTAGGACTGTCAGGAAGAACTTCGCATTTTTTTCCATCGTGAACGTCTGATCATGACAGCATATGTAAAAACATTTTTTTCCGCAGGAAACTTCTAGTTATATCGTCCATAAAGTTACAGTACAGTATGATCAATGTTATTGTTATTTTCCAGTGGATATATATATATGAAAAGTCATTTCCCGACTTTCTGGCAGGAGCATCATAAAAGTTCTTTTTCCAATCAAAACAATCAGATAACAGCGTCTGTGCTGCATACAGCTCACAGGAAAACATTGTAAAAGCGGTAGCTGAGATAAAATTCTGTGCGACCAGCACACGGAAGACAAAACAAAATTAAAATTAAAATGCTGTAACATTAAACAATAATAAAAATATCTTTCTGCCAACTCTAGATACATTCAAAAATTTACCATTTTATGCGTTTCTGTCCATCATCAAATTTGCTTGTCTCCCGTTTGCGTTTTAACTTACGTCTAGTTACGGTGTTATCAGAATGACCACTCTTCTGTCTTTTGCGTTGTGGACCATAAATTTCGCCTCCCGTTCTTTTTCTTTTCACACCGTGCGCATGCATTTCTTCTTTATGTTTACTTTTACCAATGGCATTGCCGCATTTGGAAATGTCTGAAATACCTGTAAATTATGTAATTATGTTATGACGTCATCTGATAGTAATAAACCTTACATTATGACTTCATAAAGTTCCCTTACAGGTCCGTGCGTTAACCGTTGTTTATACTGAATACATCATCTTTCGAAAAATATCCACTTTATATCGCAATATCAGTAACTGACTATTATCTGACGACTACAGAAACTTAGAAAACAAAATACTTTTACGGGAACATTATAAGTAAAATAAAAAAAAAATCTAAAAGATTTAAAGTGCCTACAGGAACATCCATTTCTTTTTACTATATGTTTCATACGATCACCAAGGTTACGCTAAGCTATGTACAATCCGTTAGAAAGTACGTCTGAAATTTAAAGGATTGCAGCAAAACATGATCACTTAAGAAAATGGCCTTAATTTTCTGAAATTTAAACTTAACATCGTATAAATATAACTTGCTTTATAACATTTATGTCTATCTAAAGAAAGATGTCATCAAAACATGAAAATTTAAGCTACAGTTACAATAATTCTTATACTCAGTTACCTCATCTATCTTCGCCTTTTACTGAACAAAATCACCGCAAATCGGACATGTACCAATTTAAGTTCGAATTTAAGTTCGTTTAAGAGCCGTACTCCGCCATGAAATGTATTACGCTTTTGCGAGACTTATAATTAGGAATTAAATTCTATATTTGTGCATTTTGAAGAGTATAAGCCACATTGAGACTTATTGCACATCCGTGACTTTCATACAACTTTCATTTCTAATAAATTTTAACTAAATATTTGTTGTTTTTTTTTTTTGTAAATACATCTCTTTGACAAATGAAACACAATAGTTCTTATATTTCTATCATTTCCTGGACTATTCTTGCTTATCTAATGAATTTCTATCTTCATTGGGCAAACAGGATATGAAAATCAAATTTAAAAAAAATATATATGAATTAAACGCTCAGCGAACATATATAAGAGTAAATGATATGATTTTCAAGTTTTGAACAAATTATTATATTACTCGACCAAAATCTGATTTACCACCTTGAAAATCCCCCGGAGGTCTCAGATATAACCTGCAAGATAGGTAAAACATCTATTTAGCAGTTCCCTACCTTTTAACGGTAGTACATTTTTGATTCATGAATGTCAAACTAAGTTGAGTAATTGTAAGGTAGAACTGTGCATTCAATCAGAGATGCTTAATGGTAGAAACTTCCTATCATAAATAGGTTCTGTTTAGTTTTCCTTGAATTTCTTGAATAGTGATTTAAACATTCTACTTACTGAGAAGTGCACGGAGATCTCGTACGCACGATGATGTCAATGTTGCGGTGCATCCGGGCATTTGATCAGTGTACGAAAGAGGTTCTGTCAAATCCAGGTCATCATCTGTGCTTGGGACAGTTACGGCAGCATGCCGTGGAGATATAAGGTCAAGGTCATAATCCTTGCCTTTGTCATTTGTTTCAGCATTTTGTGACAAGGTTAGGTCGTGGCCATTATCCAAATATGTAGCCTTTGTGTTGTCTTTTCGTGGCGATGTCAGGTCAAAGTCATTGTCCATGCTTTTGTCATTTTTGGTATCGTTTCGTGACGAGGTCATGTCAAGGTCATATTTCGTGTCCATACCGTTCATGTCAGTACTCAATGGCGAGCAAATGCCAAGGCTGTAATCAATGTCAGCGTCGAGCATGTCAGTATTTCCACAAGAGGTAAGGTCAAGGTTATAATCCATCCACGGGTCATTTCTGTCAGCATTTCGTGACGAGGATGGGCCAGAGTCATAAAACATGCATGTACCATTCATGTAAGTACTAAGTGGCGTGGTAAGGTCAAGGTCATAATCTATGTCTATGTTATTCTTGTCAGTCGTCCGTGATAAGGATATGTCAAGGTCATTATCACTGACTGAATTAGCTTCGTTGGTATTATGACTGCCAACACTGCAATAAACAAAAACTAATTTATTTCTTTGAATCTTATCAAAAGTCACTATTTCCATAAAGTACTCCACACTAGAATAAACGCGAGGGATTGTCATCAGGAAAATGTGTGCTTTTATGGTGTATTTTGTTGTTGATTTCTAAGTGGGGAGGGGTGGGGAGGGTGGGAAGCTACATCGACATGTTTGGGGTAATAAGGGCACTTTCCAGTTTTTAAAGTGGATGAAGACCCCATGATCCCCTCCGTGAATTATTTCAGACACAGGAGAGCACCTGAGTAGAGCCATCGGTCTTTTTGATTCAGCTTTATCATTTCCGCACATAGAAGAATTCCTCACCTTAAGCGATTTTTCAAAACCCAGCGGCGGGAGGCTCATCTTGAGTCAGCGACATAAGTCGGCCTCGGAAGCCTCTTTAGCATGAACAATTCCAAAAATACTATTGGTTTATTTATTTTATTGCAATTATAATATGATACACTTAGTCATGAAAAAAACGCATGTGTACATTCCTATAATCAATTTCGTTGCCTAATAGCACGAATTCCCTTTAAATAGAAATGTCGTTCTTAATAATTGTAAATATTTTTGAATGACTAGTTGGTCACTAGTAACAACTGTTTCCCTGAAGGTACCGAATGACTAAGAGAAGTAATGCATATGTTTCATATCAAAAAATCATATACTCGTACGTGTCTGATTGTTGTTATTAAAATGCAGTTATTCCGAAATACATTTTCCAGCTAAACAAGGGAATTAATTATGATATCTTTATAAATATTTATTTTTGGTTTCTTTCCCTTGGACTACTATACACCGACATTAAACAGTCTAAAAGTTCTCATGTTAATTCTTACAAAATAAAGTGATGCTATTATTGCTATTACCGGTATACCTATATGTCGCTATAAAAGCTAGCTCAATAGCAAGGAAGTTAAGTGCACACTTATACTCTGCCCTACTACATACAACCCCTCCATTCTAGAATTCGTCCTCGAATTCCAGGAGTTTGGACCTCTGTGGGACATTCCAAGCTGTCCATTCCTAACTACTCGTGAGTTATTTGCATTTCTCGCCAAATATAACAGACTGGAAATGCTCCAGGTCTGACCTAAGGCGGACACTCTTCCACGTCGCTATAAAAGCTAGCTCAATAGCAAGGAAGTATAAGTACACACTTATACTCAACCTTACTACATATTTTTTCAGCGTGACAAATACAGCAGAAATATCCTACAAATCTGATCCTTTTGAAAAATAAGTTTTCCTTGAAAAATATTTACCTTGTCTGTACTGAAACTGTGTTTTTTATTTTTTTCGTAGATTTTTCTATTATTGTTGCAGTAATCGCATTTAACTACAGTAACGGTTGTATCGTATGTATTGTCATTAATGGTTTTATGACGTTATGACGTCGACGTCATGGACTTATCCCGAAATGCATCATTGTGTCCAACGGAAATGCGCATAAAAAAAGTTATTTAGTGTCAATAAAATAATCATTTGAGGGAGTATTATTATAAACATCCAATAAGATATATTGTCTAATTTTTCAAATCAATGAATTTGTAGTGACAAAACAGTATTTATAAAATTGACCAATTTCTGTAAAGAAACCATGTCAATATTCAGCAAAATGACATGTATATTCTCTTGTATTTTCTCAATCACCCTGTGTGTGTGTATATATATATCATATGTTTATATATATATATATGTCATATATTTATTTATCGCACGTTTGACGTCGCGGGAGTGTAGTAAAGCAATTAAATAAAAATGATAATTCACTAGTGTAATAAAGCTTTGACGTTGACGTCGTTATTAGTATAGGAGACGTTGGTGAAATTGACTTGTTTATAAAGCAAAAGAATGTAGAATTTTTGATGTTTAAAAAGGAAAAACTAACATGTGATAAAAAGAATATTGCATTTGTGACTTTCCACATTGAATTTCTTAAACTCGATGAATAAAATTAATAAAATGTTCGGCAGAGCCTCGCATTTTATTATTTTATTCAACTCGTTTAATAAATTCGATATGGAAAGACACTCATTTAATATCCTCTATGCATGTAATGACATTTATCATTCCATTACTAGCATTCATTCCGCCATTAAGTAATATTGTTTGTTTTATTGTTTTCGGGTGCTGAAAATGGGCCTTGACTTTTTTCAGTAATAAAAAAATCTACAAAGGCTTGACAAGTTCAACATTTCTGACATAAGTGTGCTTTCTTTTCTCCAGTGACGACGCAATATTTTTTTACAATGAGTTGATAGAACAAAGAAAGTTTCATGTAAATAAAATTTATGAAATGCACAATTGCGTGTTTTGAAATGTTGTGGTTTTATAGCATATGTGCGCGGAAACCAGGATCAGCGTTTGCTTAACCTTTACCCTACTAAATTTCTAAAATGGACTGCTCGCAAAGGAAAAATCATTTGCTATCAGTAGGCTAAAGGCTAAGTCTGAAATTTTGACTTACACTAATGAGTACTTGAAACTTGAGCCACAAATTTTGTTTATACTACATTTATAATACTGGCTTTTGGTAGAACTTCCTATAGTCACAGAAGGCAGCATGGATCCAGACCAGCCTGCGCATCCGTACAGTCTGGTCAGAATCCATGCTGTTCTTTTTCAAAGCCTATTGCAATTAGATAAACCGTTAGCGAAACAGCATGGATGCGCAGTCTGGTCTGGATCCATGCTGGTCGCATATGCACTATGTTGGTTTCTCATGGTGCGGCTCAATTATGCGTTGGTGTGAAAACATAAGTATGTTTTGTGTTCCCTATGCAAAGTTTTGCCTCCATATTTTTTTCACAGAACAAAACAGTACATAAAGGTTAATGCACCTGAGGTTTTTTTATTTCAGTTTGCAAGACCAGAGTTATTGCCATTGACTTAGTCAAAAAAATGAAAGTTTGTGTCCCATGTATCTCAAAATGTACTTGACCTAGAGTCATAAAACATTAGAGGATTGTTATATAGCATAAGAAGTTGTGCATCTGGTGTTCTCTTGGGGATTTCACCCAGCTAGACCAGCGTTTTTGTCCTTCACTAAGAGAAAATACACATAAAATTCGTTTTGCGTATACCTTAAATGATATTTCAAATTGAGGCATGAAACCACAGCTATTTCATGATTAAACATGTTAAGAATTTCACATTTCTAAAAATCAAAGAATATAGACTATTTTGTAGATGTTTTGATTTCTAATTAAATTAATATGCGATTGTGGAGCGAGACATAAAGCGGTCTTAGCGATAGCTCACTGTTTGTTTGCATAGGTGCATTGTTTTAAAAAGTAAACCCTAAAACATTGTCAACAGAAAGATCAGTCCGAAATTTGCTAACACGGATATATTCCGAACGAATCCGAACGAATCATGTATGCGTCGACCATAACCATCTAACTCCGACCAGAAACCTTAACTACCTAATTCCACAGTCCCGTACCCAATACCACATGAACTCCTTCTTCCCTCGTACAATCAGACTATGGAATGGCCTTCCTCACTATGTACAGTCCAGCCCCAGCCTCAACATGTTTGCTGAGCGGCTGGCTACTGTACATCTGCAGTAACTTCCTTCACTATGTTTTTAACTTAGCACCTGTAGTAATTTTTATTCTTTGCACCTAATGAGTTTTCTCATTTTTTAACACTGCCCAGACAAGCGCCTTCCAGTCATAATCGCTAATGATTGTTGGAAGTAACATGTAGATGTAGATAACAGAATTAACATTTTTAGTCCCCTACTGGTTGAAAACCAGTTTCGGGGACTATAGGAATGCACTTTTCCGTCATTCCGTCATTCTGTCATTCCGTCATTCCGTCCGTCCGCAATTTCGTGTCCGGTCCATAACTCTGTCATCCATGAAGGGATTTTAATATTACTTGGCACAAATGTTCCCCATGATGAGACGACGTGTCATGCGCAAAACCCGGACCCCTAGCTCAAAGGTCAAGGTCATTATTGGAGGTCAAAGGTCAACACGGCTTTTTTCCTGTCCGGTCCACAACTCTCCCATCCTTGAAGGGATTTTAGTATTACTTGGCACAAATGTTCCCCATGATGAGATGATGTGTCATGCGCAAATCCCGGACCCCTAGCTCAAAGGTCAAGGTCACAATTGGAGGTCAAAGGTCAACACGGCTCTTTTCCTGTCCGGTCCACAACTCTCCCATCCTTGAAGGGATTTTAGTATTACTTGGCACAAATGTTCCCCATGATGAGATGATGTGTCATGCGCAAATCCCGGACCCCTAGCTTAAAGGTCAAGGTCACAATTGGAGGTCAAAGGTCAACAAGGCTTTTTTCCTGTCCGGTCCATAACTCTCCCATCTATGAAGGGATTTTAATATTACTTGGCACAAATGTACCTCATAATAAGACGATGTGTCATGCACAACTTTCAGCCCCCTAGCTCAAAGGTCAAGGTCACACTTAGCAGTCAAATGTTAACATAGCATGAACAGGGTCTGTTTCGTGTCCGGTCCATAACTCTGACATTCATTAAGGGATTTTAATATCACTTAGCACAAGTGTTCCCCATGATGAGACGACGTGTCATGCGCAAATCCCGGACCCCTAGCTCAAAGGTCAAGGTCACAATTGGGGGTCAAAGCTCAACAGAGTTTTTTTCCTGTCCCGTCCATAACTCTGCCATCCATGAAGGGATTTTAATATTACTTGGCACAAATGTTTCCCATGATGAGACGACGTGTCATGCGCAACACCCAGTACCCTAGCTTAAAGGTCAAGGTCACACTTGGAGATCAAAGGTCAAGAGGATTTTTTTCCTGTCCGGTCTATAACTTTGTCATGCAAGCAGGATTTAGATATCAGTTGGCACAAATATTCCCCTGGATGAGATAACATGTCATGCGCAAGAACCAGGTCCCTAGGTCTAAGGTCAAGGTCATATTTAGAGGTCAAAGGTCAAATTCAAGAATGACTTTGTACGGAAAACATTTCTTCTTCATGCATGGAGGGATTTTGATGTTACTTGGACCAAATGTTCACCACCATGAGGCACCCTTGTTTTTAGAATTACGTCCCTTGTTTTACTATAAATAGATTTTATTGTAACTTTTTTATTACTGGCAGTAGAGAAAAATCGAGACCACTTTTCTGTGGTACAGCATGCATTTTACATCCAATTTTTAGGTGTATTTTGACCTATCTCTACCTGGTAAAGAGTTTCTTGTGGACTTATATTATTATTATTTTTTTTTTAAAGATTAATTTCCCTTTGTTGTTACTAAAAATAACTTACATGATAACATTTTTATAATCAGCCAAAAAAATTCAATATGAAAACAACTGTGGGTTTTTATATATGCACATTTTAATCCAAGTGTGTTGTTATAACATATTGTATATGTAGTACAATATTGTTTATATATCATTGACAGATATCAGTTCATTATGTTATACTGCAGTAGAGAAAATTAGGTGCCTTCCAGTAGGGGACTTTGTAATGCATGGCAATACTTCATTCACTTGTTTATGTTGTTTTGTTTTTATTTCTTGTTTTATTTTCTTTGTTTGTTTTTAACGGAATGCCTTATTAAAACTTAAGATTTGTAACATGTTATGTGACTTTATGCATAACAATCTTTAAATAAAGTTATTTTTACTATCATCATTATTGTAATGGGCCGTCAAACCTACACTTCCCGTTATTGGTACTGTCCAAACTGAAAGATGGGCAAGTTCATTATAGAAATTTAGCAGTGTAAGGGTTAATTTCATCGGATCAATATTCAGTAGTTTTTTATGAGTCACATCCCTAGTTAATTCTAGGGGCGTCCGACACGAGTCGGGATTCGAGTCGGGATTCGAACACTCTTCAGCCCGTTACAATCATCATCATCATCTTCTTCTTCGTTGTCGTCTTCATCATCATCAAATGATCTTATCATTAATATTACTGTCTGATGTTACAAAACACGTAAGTATGGTCTTAGTTTGCCACCCCACCACCTCCGTACCTCTTGCTCCCAATTTCCCGAGTGTATTTACATATTTGTATATCTGTTGGACAGTTACTTTGGCGTTGAAACCGTCACAATGTTATTTTTATTCAGAGAATGGAGATCCAATCTTCCAATACAAAAATGCATTGGAATGATATTATATAGCTTTGATTTGCATGACTATTTCACTTCACAAAAAGGTAAAAAAATATTTACCGTCGCTTTGTGAAACAATGAATATAAGCTCTGTAGAGCTTTTGAGCGACCCTGTTCTAAGAACAGATATATATATCCAAATATACCTTACCCCCAGCAATTTGCTGATACCCATTCACAGCTGGGTCGACTGAGGCAATAGTTATAAAGTGCCCTGCCCAAGGACACAACGCAATGGAAGTAGCGAGGAATCGAACCCGGGGCCTTTACCTCCGTAGGAAAGCGCCGTCTTAGCCCTCTCGACCAATGCGGTCATTTCGCCGGTAAAATTAATCAAATATCAAAAATACTGATAATATTGTTTACTTTAATTATTGTTTTGATTGTGTTGTGGTAATCTTCGGAAATGTTTTCGTGTATCTTCTCTTCATTTCGCAGGAATCGCATTTAATCTGCGGTTTTCATATTTGTCCCTATAGGCGATATTATGACGTCAAGACGTTGTCGTCATGGATGTGTCCCAAAATGCATCATCATATAACAAAACGGAAATAGAGTAATGCCCCACTTTCATTTTTATGAAAATGCATTAATTTGGTATGTTTAAGATCATTGAGGCATGGCGCATAGGTCATAAATTAGAAACTTGACGTCAAAGCTTTTGTTGTAAAATTAAATTTTAACACAAGACCAAACATCTTAATTTGAGCATTTTATTTATATTTCCTATGGTATTCAGCTGTTTTCGTCCCAGCACGAAGTTTGTGCGACATATTTACCACCGTTCATTGCCAACACTTTTTGTACGTTTTATTAGTTTTCCGGAAAAAAATCTATTTAAACGGCGGTCTTCCACTAGACATGCAAAAATTATTTTCAAAGTATTGTATCAACATATCAATAAATGACCCTTGAATCATGCTAATTATGTGGCATAGGCCTACCTGAGATGCCTTATGACATCACTTGATCAGTACTGAAAATTAAGAGTTTTCATTTTTGAAAATATATTACTCTCCCTCTTTGTCTCTTCGAATATTGTTTGAGTATTATTAACATACGCATAGACACAGCAAGAAAAAATGAGAATCGATGGACAACGAGAAAGTGAATACAGTATATGTATACCTTTAAATAATTATATCAAGTATTTGCAAAAATTGAGTATTTATACGCATGTTTACAGACTAGTGTATTGTACGGACAGACTAGTGTATTGTACGGAAAGGTGCGGATATAAACGAAATTTAATCCCATCATAGTTTCCCGTTGCGCATGCGCATTTACTCTATTAAACCTCGTGGGGCACGGAGACAGAAAACAAGATGTTGGTGCTCTTCGAAACTGCTGCTGGTTACGCAGTTTTCAAGGTTTGTCAGTCAAGCTGTTTTATGCATTTACCTTCATTTAATTACATTATGAGCAAATAAATTGGTTTCGATTGATTGGAACACGGATTTCGTGTTGTAATCTATTCCAAATTTCTGTTCCACGTGCTGCCATGCGACACGTGGGTGGGGTACAAGTTAGAAAAAAAAATCTTGACAGTGTTGAAGTTTCGACCAAGTTATTTCCAGATTCGTATGTTGACTATATAGATGACATGTTTTATTTCCAGTTATTGAATGAAAAGAAGCTTAAGAATGTGGAAAATCTGTATGTTGACTTTGAATCTCCAGAAGCTGCAAGCGAAGTGTAAGTTCAGCAAGATATTTTTCAGCCGTCTGTGATCAATAATAAATACTGGCAATATCTTGATCTTCCTTCTATCATAGATTTTGATGCCCCCACCACTCCGTGGACCAGGGCATATAGATTTGGTCTTGTCCATGGTGTCCGTCTGAAAAAAGTTAAGTGACGGACTTATCAGAAGTGTTTAGGGGTTGGAATCCGTACCTCCAGACAAGCCTGTTAGGTGTTTTTTAGGGGTATGGACCTCCTTTTTCTAGAGATTTAGGGTTATTTACATCTTAAATTTGTTGAAAATGAAATAACAAATAAGACTTGAACTTGGATCTAAATGGTTTACTGATACCAGGGTTCACCAGCTTAATTGTTTACCTTCTAAAATAAGATGAACTTTATTTTAAGTCGGCAAGACAGAGAAACATTACAACATAAGCGACAAGCGCTTTTTAACCGTCAATCAACCGACTTCTCTTTCAGAACCTAAATAACTGAGGAACTCCAAATGAATACACTGTTCCATCATGGTTGGCAAAAACCCGGGTTTTAAGCATATTGCCCTGCCCAGTGGGTAATACTGGGAAAATCCGGGTTTTACTGGGCAATAGTGGTCAACAATATAATTTTATGTTCAAACTTCAATATATATTTCAACATAAGTTGAGTGACTAACAGCCCATATAGTGATAGCAGTGACACCTGCATACCTAGTCCAATAATATCAGTTCCGTGCCTATCAGTTTATTGCAAAATAATCATCTAACTCTTGAATGAACTATAAGTCAAAATTCAGCAGAAGAAAAAAAATTAGACTTAATATTATGCACCTATTTATTTTGTTATTTAACAAGATATAATGATTATCGGCACGGAACTAATTGTTTAATAATCGATTAACCGACATTTAAGTAAAAGAAATTGTTTCTGAAAACGTCCCTTGTATCTCATCATGGCTTTTTTCCCCTATAAATCTACCGCCGGTATATGGAGGTAATCCCAATGCAAAAAGGTATGTTTTTTTCCCGAAGTTGAATTTAAAATTCCCAAATGATTATACCTTTTAGGGGTTTTGCTGTTTTATAATACTGTTGAACAATTACTGAAATGCAATTCATTAACATTTATCACAAAAACACATTTATGTAGATTTTGGTAATTTGAAAATTGTCCCAATTAAGACTATTTCCGAAAGCATTTTCCCAATTCCACCGTGTCGGTGGCATTCCCAAATTGATGGAAAAAAGGCCTGCTCGTAATGGCTACCAAATATGTGGAAAACATAAATACCCTAAGGGTTAATTATGTCTCCCCCAGGAGACATATTGTTTTTGCCCTGTCCGTCCGTACGTCACACTTCATTTCCGGGCAATAACTGGAGAACCATTTGACCTAGAACCTTCAAACTTTATAGGGTTGTAGGGCTGCTGGAGTAGACGACCCCTATTGTTTTTGGGGTCACTCTGTCAAAGGTCAAGGTCTCAGGGGCCTGAACATTGAAAACCATTTCCGATCAATAACTAGAGAACCACTTGACCCAGAATGTTGAAACTTCATAGGATGATTGATCATGAAGAGTAGATGACCCCTATTGATTTTGGGGTCATTCCGTCAAAGGTCAAGGTCACAGGGGCCTGAACATTGAAAACCATTTCCGATCAATAACTAGAGAACCACTTGTCCCAGAATGTTGAAACTTCATAAGATGATTGATCATGAAGAGTAGATGACCCCTATTGATTTTGGGGTCACTCTGTCAAAGGTCAAGGTCACAGGGGCCTGAACGTTGAAAACCATTTCCGATCAATAACTAGAGAACCACTTGACCCAGAATGTTGAAACTTCACAGGATGATTGGTCATGAAGAGTAGATGACCCTTATTGATTTTGGGGTCACTCTGTCAAAGGTCAAGGTCACAGGGGCCTGAACATGGAAAACCATTTCCGATCAATAACTGGAGAACCACTTCACCCAGAATGTTGAAACTTCATAGGATGATTGTACATGCAAAGTAGATGACCCCTATAGATTTTGGGATCACTCCATTAAAGGTCAAGGTCACAGGGGCCTGCACATTGAAAACCATTTCCTGTCAGTAACTTAAGAACCCCTTGACCCAGAATGTTGAAACTTAATAGGATGATTGGTCATGCAGAGTAGATGACCCCTAATGATTTTGGGGTCACTCTGTGAAAGGTCAAGGCCACAGGGGCCTGAACATTAAAAACCATTTCCGGTCAGTAACTTGAGAACCACTTGACCCAGAATGATGAAACTTCGTAGGATGATTGGTCATGCAGAGTAGATGACCCCTAACGATTTTGGGGTCACTCTGTTAAAGGTCAAGGCCACAGGGGCCTGAACATGGAAAACCATTTCCAATCAATAACTTGAGAACCTCTCGACCCAGAATTTTGAAACTTCATAGGATGATTGTTCATACAGAGTAAATGACCCCTATTGTTTTTGGGGTCACTCCGTTAAAGGTCAAGGTCACAGGGGCCTGAACATTGATAACCAGTTCCGATCAATAACTTGAGAACCACTTGACCCAGAATGTTGAAACTTCATAGGATGATTGAACATGCAGAGTAGATGACCCCTATTGATTTTGGAGTCAGTCAATTAAAGGTCAAGGTCACAGTGGCCCGTTCATGTAAAATCATTTTTTGGAAATAACTTGAGAACCACTTGACCTACAATGTTGAAACTTAATAGGATGATTGGACATGCAGAGAAGATGACCCCTATATATTTTGAGGTCACTTGATCAAAGGTCAAGGTCACAGGAGCCTGAACAGTGACTTGAGAACCACTAGGCCAAAAGTGTTGAAATTTAGCGGGATGACTGGACATGCCAAGTAGATGATCCCTATTGCAGCCAACCATCAGTGTCTCTTTGACTTTTGCTCCTGACCCCTATTGACTTCTTGCCTATAGGACTTTGCATTTGGGGAGACATGCGCTTTTTTACAGAAGCATTTTCTAGTTATCATTAAAAATAGTTGTTTGATTTCCACAACATATTTAATATTGTTTTATTTAATCTTTATATCTTTTTTCCTGCCAGTTAAAATCCTCGTGATTTATTTGGTGTTCCTCGGTTATTTATGTTTTGAAGGAAAATGTAACAAATTGGGCGAACCTTGTTATCTGTAAACCATTTAGATCCAAGTTTAAGGTGAATATATACTGATGAAGTCTTATTTGTTATTTCATTTTCAACAAAATTTGAAATGTAAATGACCCTTTTAAAATCTCTAGAAAAACGGAGGTCCATACCCCTAGAAAACCCCTAACGGGCTTGTCTAGAGGTACGGATCCGATGATATGAGCTTGTGCACCTCCTATTTTTCGTCTGGTTTTGCCCCCTATTTCCAGAGTAATGGCCCCTGAAATAGAAAAAAGTGCTCATTTTCTAGTCTAAATAATGAAATGTGAAAAACTTGTCATTTGGCGTTCAACATTTGATATTCTGACATTTTACATTTTTACTATCAAAGCCTTTTCCGATGGCTAAACGGATACTATGAAAAAAGTGTTGCATAAAATTAATTTCTCAAACAAAGTCATATAAGGTTAAATTGTAATTTCAACAGATTTCATAATATATATTATATTATTTTTTTTTTATAGACGAAATTTTTAAATTTATGTCTGCTGTGAATTTAAAAGAATGCTGTAAAAAAACAATCCAGACCTGCTTACAGGAAGTGGTACCCAGCTTTACTTATGCCCATTTGGAATAATTTAATTATTAAAATTTTTTGGTTTTTGGAAATGTAATAGGGAAATACATTTTGTTCGTTGCGAGTAAAGCTAAAAGTTTCAAGAATTAAAAGACACAACTGGGGCCTTGCGGGTAAATTGTTTTATCAAAACCTTTTCACTTCGTATACTTCTTACAATGATAAAAAATATCTTTCACTGACTAATGAGTGAACTCAATGCATATATTTTTGGGGTCAGTCAGAAGAAAACAAAAAACTTTTTTTAAAAATAAAAGTTATTTGATCTTGCACTGAAACTTTATTTCAAAGATTCTTGAATGGTTTTATAAAAAATTATTTTTTTTTTTTCCCCACCATGTGTCATCCTCTTTGAGCAAAATCATACATAAATCATGCACATATACCAAATAGTGTTAAAATAATAAGATTTCTTTTTATTTTTTAAAAAGTCAAAAAGTTTCTTTTGTTTTTGAGGTTTTTATTTCTATTTTTACTGCTTAAATATTGTGAAAAAAAAACAAAAGTACCATTTTACAAAAATCAAGTTCTTGGTTTCGTTTTTTTAACTTTGGGGAATGGATCAAAGTCTTCATTGTCAATAAAAAAAAAATTTGCCCTGGGTCAATTGTAATGGCTTTAAATTTTTCAGCCGCTACCCTCCCACAGTGGAAGGAAAAATGAGCAAACCCTGAAATCTTTATAAAAGCTGGAAAGCCTCAACTTCAGGAAAAATTAGCGTAGCAGACAAAGCTTGGCACTCTTTAAGGGTGTGACAATTCCTTTTCCTCATCATGCCGGTGATTTAAAATGTAAAATTTTAATTAAAAATGGTCAATCATTTTTTTGTTTTCCTGACTCACTTTTGAGATGGAGTTGATTTTTTTAATTCTGAAAGGTGAGGCTTTTTTTGTTTTTTACTTAGTCGGGATTTTAGGAAGTTAATGTCTAAAAAAGGCTATCTTTAAAAAAAAAAAATTTTTGTTTGGGGTATCAGAACCCCCATGAAAATCCCTGCAACCCAACTTTTTTCTGACCAGGCGGATGAAAAAAAAAATCATATTTATGAAGAAAAAAATGTTTACCTACCTACCACACAAGTAAATTTTGGGGCCAAATTTCCGCAACAAATTTTTAATTATGGGGCCCAAATTTAAATTTTTATGTGTTTCAGTTGCATACATGAGCCAATGATCCTAAACTAAATATGTGAACAGTACTTATTTCCCATAGTCTGTTTCTGAAAATTTTGTCAGACTAGTTATGTCCCAGTTTATATTTAAAACATTAAGTCCGAAAGCACACAATTGCAGCAGCAGCTG
This sequence comes from Mercenaria mercenaria, assembly GCF_021730395.1. Lineage (NCBI taxonomy): Eukaryota > Metazoa > Mollusca > Bivalvia > Venerida > Veneridae > Mercenaria > Mercenaria mercenaria. Next base: position 42,768,582 of record NC_069378.1, read on the forward strand.
CAGTCATCTGCACAAGAACAGATGTAGCTGCTGCTCTTCATACAGTTTAAAAATCCCAAATTTAATCCCCCCTTAGCCATAGGAGAGGTTGGTCTAGGGTCGCGGGGGGCAAGTTCGATTCCCGGGGTGGGCGTAAATTTTTTTGGACATTTATAAAAACATTGTGTTTTTAAAAAATTTGCCTCCACCCTAAATTCATGTGGAGAAGTTGGAGTACTTTCGGAGAATAGTTTTACTGCCAATCCAGGAAAATGGGTTTTGGTTAACTGCCCCCCTTTTCATACTGAAATACGTTGAAAAACTGCGTTAAAACCCAAAATAAAAAAAACCAAATTTAAAACAGAGAAATTCCAATTTGTGTTTTTGTTTTATAATGTGTATTTTATTTTAGGAAAAATTTCCTAAGTTGTGTTGCTAACCCCGGGATACAGGAGTTGATAGGGGGACAGAGCACAGATGGACAGTCTTTTACATTACCAACAAAAGAAATGTCGCCTGGCTTTTGGCTTCACAATAAAACAGTGTTTTTGGATAAGTCAAAAATTAATATTTTTGAAATAAAGACGATTAATTTTACGTTAAATGAACGTGTTCAAGCATTGATCTTGGCAAAAATTGAAAAAAGCTCTCATGAATAGACTCGAGCAAACCTAGTCTGCTATTGTTCTGCTTGGTTGCATTCTATGCTTCCAAGGGATCTTTTTACAGATTTTATTAACATTCCTGTATTTGTTGAATTAATGTCTTGCTAATGATGAAACTATCGGAGCCTTAATTATTTGAGTGCTTGTGATATTAGATGATAGGACTGAAGCAAGATGGTTCCCAAGATACTCAGGTTGAAAAGTGTTTTCTTTCTTTAAGTAAGTTGGTATTTTATTTAAAGAAAACTTACTAAGATTATTTTTAATTTTTCAGTTTATCCCGATACAAGCTTAAGTTCAGTCCTGACAAAGTAGATACCATGATTGTACAGGCTATATGTAAGTATTCTCAAATAAAACCCACTACTACAAATTTCTAAAATTTGGAAGTAACAAGTTTTAGTGGGTTATTGGCAGGTTTTGCTTTGTAAGATCAGTTTCCGCTAACAGAAAGGCAAAATATCTTTTGGTTTGTAAAACCCTTACAACGAAATTTTGAACACAAAAACATTTTAAGACAAGAACAGAAATGTTGGAACTATATTTTGATAATATAGTTGGTTTGAGGAAGATTTGTATATTTTTGTTAGCAGGGATGTGAAAATCCCAATATTGACAAATGAGACTTAAAAATCCACTTGTCCACAGTCAAAATTCACAGGTCTGGATTTTCAACATTGAAACCTGCATTAAACTGCCAATATTTATTAGTCCCCTACTGGTTGAAAACCAGTTTCGGGGACTATAGGAATGCACTTTTCCGTCATTCAGTCCGTCAGTCCGCAATTTCGTGTCCAGTCCATAACTCTGTCATCCATGAAGGGATTTAAATATTACTTGGCACAAATGTTCCCCATGATGAGACGACGTGCCATGCGCAAAACCCGGACCCCTAGGTCAAAGGTCAAGGTCACAATTGGAGGTCAAAGGTCAACAGGGCTTTGTTCCTTTCCGGTCCATAACTCTCCCATCCTTGAAGAGATTTTAATATTACTTGGCACAAATGTTCCCCATGATGAGATGATGTGTCATGTGCAAATCCCGGACCACTAGCTCAAACTCCAAGGTCACAATTTGAGGTCAAAGGTCAACAGGGCTTTTTTCCTGTCCGGTCCATAACTCTCCCATCCATGAAGAGATTTTAATATTACTTGGCACAGATGTTCCCCATGAGGAGGCGACATGTCATGCGCAAAACCTGGACCCCTAGCTTAAAGGTCAAGATCACAATTGGAGGTCAAAGGTCAACAAGGCTTTTTTCTTGTCCGGTCCATAACTCTCCCATCTATGAAGGGATTTTAATATTACTTGGCACAAATGTACCTCATAATAAGACGATGTGTCATGCACAACTTTCAGACCCCTAGCTCAAAGGTCAAGGTCACACTTAGCAGTCAAATGTTAACATAGCATAAACAGGGTCTGTTTCGTGTCCGGTCCATAACTTTGACATTCATTAAGGGATTCTAATATCACTTAGCACATATGTTCCACGTGATGAGGCGACGTGTCATGCGCAAATCCCGGACCCCTAGCTCAAAGGTCTAGGTCACAATTGGGGGTCAAAGGTCAACAGAGTTTTTTTCCTGTCCAGTCCATAACTCTGCCATCCATGAAGGGATTTTAATATTACTTGGCACAAATGTTCCCCATGATGAGACAACATGTCATGCGCAAAGCCCAGACCCTTAGCTCAAAGGTCAAGGTCACAATTGGAGGTCAAAGGTCAATAAGGTGTTTTCCCTGTCCGATCCAGAACTCTGTCATCCATCAAAGGATTACAATATTACTTGGCATAAATGTTTCCCATGGTTTGACGACCTGTCATGCGCAACACCCAGTACCCTAGCTTAAAGGTCAAGGTCACACTTTGAGATCAAAGGTCAAGAGGATTTTTTTCCTGTCCGGTCTATAACTTTGTCATGCAAAGCAGGATTAAGATATCAGTTGGCACAAATATTCCCCTGGATGAGACAACATGTCATGCGCAAAAACCAGGTCCTAAGGTCTAAGGTCAAGGTCATATTTAGAGGTCAAAGGTCAAATTCAAGAATGACTTTGTAAGGAACATTTCTTCTTAATGCATGGAGGGATTTTGATGTAACTTGGACCAAATGTTCACCACCATGAGGCACCCTTGTTTTTAGAATTACGTCCCTTTGTTTTTACTATAAATAGATTTTATTGTAACTTTTTTATTACTGGCTGTAGAGAAAAATCGAGACCACTTTTCTGTGGTACAGCATGCATGTTACGTCCAATTTTTAGGTGTATTTTGACCTATCTCTACCTGGTAAAGAGTTTCTTGTGGACTTGTGTTATATAGATTTTTTTTTTTTTTTTTTTTTTTTTTTTTTTTTTTTTTTTTTTTAAGATTAATTTCCCTTTGTTGTTACTATAAATAACTTACATGATAACATTTTTATAATCAGCAAAAAAAAATCAATATGAAAACAACTGTGGGTTTTTGTACCCCCCGACAACAAAGTTGTAAGGGGGGGTATACTGGTTTCAGGTTATCTGTCTGTCTGTCTGTCCGTCTGGTCGTCTGTCCGTAGACGCAATCTTGTGCGCACCATCTCTCCTTATCCCCTTGACAGAATTTAATGAAACTTCACACAAGTGATCAGTACCAACAGTAGTTGTGCATGGGGCATGTTAGGTTCTTTTAGAAAAAAAATTTGCAGAGTTATGGGACTTTGTTTTTTTGTTACTATACTACATACATAGACACAATCTTGTGCGCACCATCTCTCCTCATTCCCTGGACACAATTTAATGAAACTTCACACAAGTGATCAGTAACAACAGTAGTTGTGCATGGGACATGTTAGGTTCTTTCAGAAAAAAAAAATTGCAAAGTTATGGGACTTTGTTTTTTTGTTACTATACTATAGATATATACACAGTCTTGTGCGCAACATCTCTCCTCATCCCCTTGACACAATTTAATGAAACTTCACACAACTGATCAGTAACAACAGTAGTTGTGCATGGGGCATGTTAGGTTCTTTCAGCGACAAAAATTGCAGAGTTATGGGACTTTGTTTCTTGTTAACATACTATGTACATACAGTCTTCATATGCAATCTTGTGCGTGCCTAATCTACCAAACCCTTGCACACAATTTAATGAAACTTCACACAAGTGATCAGTACCAACCCTAGTTGTGCATGGGGCAAGTTACATTCTTTTAGATAAATATTCTGCATAGTTATGGGACTTTGTTTTTTGTTACTATACTGTATACATACAGTCTATATACATACAGTCCACATAATTATGCAATCTTGTGTGTGTCAAATTGCAATGTACTGTGTCAGTGCATGCGGGGGGTACATTCATCACCTTTAGTGATAGCTCTAGTTATATATGCACATTTTAATCCAAGTGTGTTGTTATAACATATTGTATATGTAGTACAATATTGTTTATACATCATTGACAGATATCAGTTCATTATGTTTTACTGCAGTAGAGAAAATTAGGTGCCTTCCAGTAGGGGACTTTGTATTGCATGGCAATACTTCATTCACTTGTTTCAGACAATTATCTTCAGATAGTAAACAAAGCAAACATATTACAGTTAATTACTGTAACGGTGACAAAAATAAGATACAACACTTTTGTCTCTATACAAGGCTAAAGTTGCGTCTGCTGGGAAACATCCAACAGATACAGTATAACAAAATACCATGCCCGAAACATTGCCACTGCTAATCCAGCTGAATTCAGAAAATCAGGACTACTCTTGAAACATTCTGACTTGTTTTGTAGCTTAATCGTGGCCTCTTTGTTCTTTTGATTTTTGTTTTTGCCTGACTGTTGATTCCTGTTTTTGTCGATGGCCAAGTTCTATCAGTGAATTTGTCAAAAAATTTGCAAAAAATTGCAGCAGTCAAGACGTATGAAGTACATGTTTTACGCTCCTTTCGTACGTTGAATTATTTTATCACCTCCATAAACTTGAAGCAAAGCGTTACTAAATTGTTCTTCCTTTTTCTCAATTTATCCTGAAAATACATGCTTGTTGGCAGACAAACGGGATGAAAAAATGCACTTGTCAGACAGCAAAAAATCTCAGGGCGGACATAGGAATCCACACCCCTGATTAGCATGATATAATTAATGATTTACTTTGGCGAAAAATCTTGGAATTTCCATTACTTGAAAAATCATAAAAACCTGAACTGTGTTGTTGACTTCAAATCTTGAAAAATAAAACCTTGCTTATGTTTGAGAACTGTTCTATTTCCAGCATTATTGGACGATCTAGATAAAGAGTTAAACAACTATGTGATGAGAGCACGTGAATGGTACGGGTGGCATTTTCCAGAGTTAGGCAAGATTGTACAAGACAATCTTGCTTTTGCTAAGGTCGTTAAATTAATGGGTAAGTTATGTAAAGATGTTGTTTTCCTATGGAGAGCTGCTGGCTTTTAGAGAAAAATGTCACCAATGATGTATATTTACCGTTGAACAGAATCTACACTGTTGATTGGTATAAATTCGTCACTACCTCTGAGGTGACTATTGAGATTTTCAGCAAAATATGGCATCATTATCAAAGCCTTCCTGTTACATGTGACTTGTTGCATGAGAAATAACCATCTGGTTTAAAGGTCTTTAAAAATCTGTATTTCAGATTTCATAAATTGCATTGCTTGTAGTTAACTTTTCAAATTTTGGTGATTTAGTTTTTATAAGTAAATACTGATCAAGATCCTGGGGTAAAATTTATTAGCATATTTCATTCTGCAGCTTGATATAAAGTCATTAATTTAGCTAAGTGAATAAACCTGGACTTTGATTAAAATGAATTTGAAGGAAAAAAAATTCAATTTTTTGAGTCGGCTAAAGGCTGAAAGCCTTTTGACGAGTCCTTGCTGTTCAGCGATTCTCTAAATGGACCGAATAACACGTGAAGAGATGTAGTTCCATTAGATTTCTCAAACTTCAAACAGTTCACTGCATGAATGAAGTTAAGTTGTGTCAATTCCCTTTGCTATGACCAATATACGATGTAATCTGTCATATTTATGACTTGTAATTGTGCAATACTCGAATGTAACTCATTAAGCATAAATGTGCATTTTAAGAATTGCGCAGGCTTACAAAGCTTGGGTAACATCCAGCGAAAAACAAAAAATAGTTCCACAGGGCTCCAGATAAGATGCGTATTAGCGTAAATTACGTATAGAAATAATGCAAATACGCATGTCTAATAATTTCTAAGCGTATAAAAACGTATATAAAATTACAGAAACGCACACAATGCTTTTTTAAAAACAAAATCTGAATCGTCTGGATGCGTTAGGTAACACAGCCGATCAGCCTTAATTCTCCCACATTGAACGTAAACACGCATCGTATGATTTCTATAAACTTTGCGTGGGTTGAATTTTGCAGTCAGTAAACGGATAAATTATCGGAAGAAGAAGCTCTTACTGGTTTGTTTAGTTACTACTGATATTAAAAATGATTTTAATTCTTATTTTTCGAGAAATAAACAAATCGGCGAAACATTAAATTGTATTTTCTTGTAGTTTTTGAAATCGAAAGTAGATCGTCTATGTTTGGCTGCTTTCACGAAACGAAACAACTTTTTTATGAAAAGATTTAAATAAGATGTAATTTAACCGTAAACTTCAATGTCAGATACTGCCAATTGCTGCTAAATGTCTTCGTATCATCACAATTTGTAAAATATATTTTTGAAACTGGAGAAAAGTGTAATCGTATCCGGATATAATATTTTGGGTAAATATCGAGCTGTGTTATGAAATTTTAAGAAAAAAACTAAAAACAAACTGAAACTGGTAGACTATACTGTCAGTACATCAATCATTAGCCGACTCAGGCCCTTCAGGCCTTTGATTTTCTTCTTAAAATTAATGGTATTAACCCTTATCCTGCTACATTTCTATAATGAACTTGTCCATCTATCAATTTGGACAGTAACATTAAGTGCTAATTAAAAGGGGTGCTTACCAAAAAGATACTGACTGAATGGCGAACAATGCAGATGTTGACCATGATCTCTGCAGTCTGGTCAAGATCTGCACTGGTCACAAAGGCAGAATCCATCGTGTCCTGCATGATAATGGTTAAAGAAAAGTAACATTTATACCAAGGCTTGAAGCAGAGAACAAAAATCACCAGTGATGTATGTTTGCCATTGACAAGAAACCACAATGTTGATTGGTTTGTTTCGTCACTACCTCTGAGGTGATACAAAAAAACAGCTCAAACTTATTAGAAGAAGGGGAAAAAACACCAGATATGAATGTTTTCTTTATTCATGGGTATTTTCTGATTATTGTGAAAACTTTGCAGGGTTCCGAACAAATGCAGTAAATACAGATTTTTCCAAGATTCTTCCTGAAGAAGTTGAGAAGGATGTGAAAGATGCAGCCGAAATCTCCATGGGAACAGAAATCTCCGATGAAGATATTTTAAATGTTAGATACCTCTGTGAACAGGTATGATCAGTGGAAGGTCTTTTATTTCTGTGGCAGTAGGGTTTGTGTACAGATTCAGGGTAATGATGGCATGCCTGATTAGGAGGAAAAAATTGCTTTATAATGACTATCAGGGATATAAACTATCTATTTTTATTTAGGGGCCCAGGCTGTCAAAAATAAATGTTTAACATTCGGTAAATGGGCATTTTCTCCAACAATTTATGGGCCCAACCCAAAATCTAGGGGCCATGGGCTACTGGGCCCCTGCTAATTTATATCCCTGACTATATTAAGGAGAAAACCATGTCGTAATGAAAGTATTATTTGTCCTAATTCCACATCAGAAGAAAATGGCACGTTGTATTATGTTTGAAATTGTATGGTTTACTTGGGATATGTGAGAAGAAAAAAATTGGGTAATTTTTGTCAAATATGAGGGGGATAACAAACTTTGTGGCAGGGGTGGGGTGGGGGTCGAATGGTGCTGTTAACCTGTGAGAGAACTTAATTGGTACTGGATATATCACTGCGGAAAATGGTTCCGTATACGGGAGTGTACGCATTCTGTATACTCCTAATATACGGGCGTATACGGAAACATTTTCCCCGTATATGGAACATTCCATATACGGGAATCCCGTATTCTTTAATTGGACATTCATGTTTTTCTCACATGGATCCGTTCATTCATACTTAGCATAAATACGTTTCAACAGTTTATGTCCGTATTCAAAGTTAAGGATTGTCAAGGTCCAAAAGTATGTTTAAGGCATAGGTTTTGATCATACTTTCAGGAAAGATACCTTTTATATGATATTCGTATATTAGACATATACGGGACCGTATACTCCCGTATATGCACATATTTTTCGCAGTGTATATAACTATTCACAAACTTTGTTCCAGTGTGTTGTGTTCAGGATGACTATGAATAAAAATAAAATCCGTCAGTAAAGAGTTTCACAAAAATAATTGCAGATGCAGATAAAGTTATCTGTATTGTTATCTATTGGTATTCTATTGTTAATTGGATTTTAGCGTGTTTCGAGAGGAAAAAAGCTTGACATAATTGCAGTTCTACCATTTAGGTGATGTGTAGTTTTAAATATTTCTTTGATACTCTGTGCTGTAGTAAATGATAATGTTGTCCATCTATTGCAGGTGATAGACATAACAGAATACAGAGCTCAGTTGTATGATTATATAAAGAACAGAATGGTTGCTATAGCACCTAATTTAACAGTTCTTGTTGGTGAATTAGTCGGTGCTAGGTTAATATCACATGCAGGTAAGACAGTATTATAGTTACTTTTAATGTAGCATGGTCTACTTTCTAAGGCCGATTTGCTTTGCTCCCAACATCTTGAAACCATTGAATCCAACCAACGAGATTTTGTTCCCAAATTGGATGCAAATAATTTAAGCTAGGAATTTTTGTTTTCGTATGTGGACTTCATTTCATGTAGGTACCACAGTGTTTTGTGTATGGAACTTTATATTCAGCTGTGAAAATTAAGTAAAGTACTGGTAGAATAATTGAGGGATGAACAAAAATTAAGATTTTTCTTTTTTGTTGGAAAAAGATTGTTGGACCAAACAGAAACAAAATACTTTTGCCTCATCCATTTCATTTAAATCATTTCAGAAAATAGTATTTTGCTTGAACTAGGTTTGACCTCAATAAACAGGGACTTGAACTTAGATTAAAGCTAAATTATATTGTTGGAAGTATGTTACCAAATAGGATTTTGTTAACTTCTTGAGTATGTTTACTTCAAAATCAGAACTCTTGCAGATGATGAAATATCAGAGCCTATAGTTTTATGATATACAATGAAACTGAAATGATAGGACTGATGTAAGATGTTCAGCTCAGTAAGAATTGAACTAGGGTTATGCCAATTTCTTAGCTATATTTGAAGTCACTGGAGCATGCTTACATCTGTATGAGCCATGCGTGATGGGTGTTTCGTGCTTTGAGATGAGAAATTAGAAAAACTATGGACAAAGGATCTTGGTGTTACATTTCGTCACATGACTTATCCATATTCTTTGCAGGTTCACTACTGAATTTAGCAAAACATCCAGCGAGTACAGTCCAGATCCTGGGAGCAGAGAAAGCCCTATTCCGAGCCTTGAAAACCAAACATGACACGCCCAAATACGGTCTCATCTATCACGCTTCATTAGTCGGGCAGGCAAATACTAAAATAAAAGGAAAGGTAAGTGAATGTAAACTGTAGCAACAACTCTGTTTAGGGTTCAAATTTTATTCCGTATAACTAGTTATCCAGTAGCTGCTGGCATGTTGAGAGTTTGTGGTTCCACAGCTGTGCTGTGATGCTCAAAAATAATAATTGCTTGTAGAATACCAATGGTTAAGTAGCTGTGCCAGCGGGCAGGAAAACTAAAAGATACAATGTAGTCCTGGTCTTGCCGATGATGATATATCACAGAGCCTTTTTATATATGATAAATAATGAAGCTTAAATGATAGGACTGAGGCAAGACCAATATTCGCAGTTGGAAAATTGAAATTTTTTGCTTGTCACCAAGATCTCTTTTGAATGTGATAGGCAAGAAAAATGATCTAACATCATTAGTTTTCCAAACTCTCGGGGACAGCTTGGGTAAAAAACCTCGCTTACACTTGGGTTTGTCATTCCACACTGTCCCTCTGGTAGGGAAAACCCCGTCTTACACAGGAAGGCATGTAAGATCATTAAAATCTTGCAGATGATGATATATCAGAGCCTTTATTTATATGAAATACAATGAAGCTTAAATGATAGGACTGATGCAAGATACTCATTTTTATACACCCGTCTCTGAAAGAGCGGGGCATATGTGAACACCCCTGGCAGGCGGGCTTTCGGTGTCCAAAGCATGTCCACTCTCTGAGTCGACCAGTTTTCATCCGATCTTCACCAAATTTGCTGACAATGTTTTTGGGCATAATATCTTGGCCAAGTTCGATAACCATCCAAATTGCCCCAGGTACTCTTGGATTATGGCCCTTGAATTACTCGAAAAACTGCGAATTTAGCCTTGTCTGCTCTCTAAAGTCTTACGGGCTTATTTAGTGACAGTCTGGCACTCCTGTTTACACATACCTCATCCTTGAAAATTTGATGTGTGGAGAGCGTACTTTAAATATAAACAATGGATGTGTTTTACACCCATACGGAGATGGAGATCGCTCTGTGATTTATATATCTTAACAGTAATTGTTTTTTCTCCTGTTTACATTGATAAAATTGGTCTAGTGTTGCAAACAAACTATATGATTGTCAACTAACTGAATAAGCAATCATTTTAAATTCAACTTAAAATGCAGACTTCCCATTGACAACACCCAGTAAAATATTTGGGGATTTGACTTGTGTAAATAAATTTTGTAACCTACTGCTAAATTTCTTTACAGTGTACTTTAATTTTGTACCTTTCCTATGTCAGATGCAGACTTCTTGCAAATGATGAAATATCAGAGCCTATAGTTTTATGATACACGATGAAACTGAAATGATAGGACTGATGTAAGATGTTCAGCAAAAAAAAAAACTGTAGGGTATATAGTAGGCATTGTACCTAATTTAAAGAATATTTAAAAAATGAAATAAAAAAGTAAATATTGTCATATATGATGCCATTGCATGATACAACAACTTTTATTTTCAATGTTCTGTCATCAGTAATGGAATAATGTTCAAAAGATGATCAACAACAAATAGTCCTACCTGTGTAAAGGGAAGGTAACTGTGTAACTAAATATTGGTTACTTAAGGCAGTACTAGTTATCTCCCTTATCAATTTGCATATAAAGTGTCAGAATTGACCCTAAATTGACCTATGGTCTGTTTCATGTAGCAATCAAAGAAAACACTGATGTTCTTAAATATTTATTTAATTCTGTTTATATGAAATATAATGATTTATATAATGTTTTATGAAAATAGTACAAGTATGTTAATGAAAGTGATGAGTATGTGGTATTGCACTTTGTTGACAGTAAAAAATATGAATTATATAAAAAATGGACATTTTCATGAGAAAAAGAACATATAGCTACAATTCATTAAAAACATAAGATCATAAAAAATAAGCCAACCAATTTCTAGGAAAAGGCAACTTCATAGTAACAGAGAAAATCCAAAAAGTACTGGAAAAGAGGTCAAATGTTGCCTTATAGTACTACTTCTTATGTTTGAATAATGCCAGTTCAAATCAAAATACAACATTTTCGGAAACTTTTATGAGTTTTTTTTATAAGTTTTATGAAGGCTGCTAAAGACCATGTAGCCTGTAATGTGATATAAAATCTGAAATACAAAACGTTTGACTAGTACAGTGGTGACATCACTTTTAAAGTAACCATGCCACTATCAAGTTGACAGGGAACTTAAGGAAATTAACCTGCAAAGTTTCGTGAAGACTAATCAATAATATATTGTCCAGACAAACAAATCAGGACAGACACAGGCACACCATTTGGACAACTAAGTCTTCATTTCCGTAAACTCGCACAACAAAAAGTAATGACAATATAAAATACTGAAAACATACTCATGACAAGTACAAAAGGGCCAACATTTCTGAATCATAGAACTTTCTGATCTTATGATGCTTAATGAGGTAACATGTTACACAAAATATTGCTATGGTAAGAAAAGGGCAATAATTATGAAAAAAGCCAAATGCAGTTCTGTAACTAGTGCATTTAATGTCAAATTATTACCGTTTGCAATTGTAAGAAGTATAATACATTTTTCATTAACAAAGTGGAACGTGTTTTAGGTATTTTATGACAATACATGTCTCCCACCTATGTATACCTTTATGCTATGGCGGCTATTTCATGCAGCAAAATGGAAAGTGTTGGTGATATGCAAAAATATACTTGGTACTGATCATTCCTGTGAAGTTTCATCAAAATCTGTTAAGTAGTTTTGACCTGTGAAAGCCGACAAGATTTTTCTACTTTTAGCTCTGGCTGCAATTTAGTGCATCGAAACGAAACGTGCAATCGATATGCACAACACTATGCTTGGTACTGATCATTCCTGTGAAGTTTTATCAAAGTCTGGCCAGCAACTTGTCCTCTTAAAGCCAGATAGGCTTAATGCGGATAGACGAGAAGTCATAAACAATACCTCTCCCCACCTTTAGATGAGACATAATTCCGAGATAAAACCTTACATACAACACTTTACAAAATCAGGATGCTAAAAATGTATGTGCAATACCTCTACCTATCCTTCAGTGAAACGAAAAAGGACAAAACACAAGTAATATGGAGGAGTTATGGGCCATGGCATGTACGATAAACAAATATTTTAAGACTGAAGAAAATGCATTGAATAGTTCAAAAATTTACATTAGCGTTTCAGTTCAATATAAACTTTGTCACACTAAAATGATATTGCAATTATAATGACCAATCACTTTTTAGATTTATGAAGGAGAAAAACAATGTATGCCAACTTTAAACTTACAACTTTAAATACGAAAATTATTAAACGTTTTACTTTGGTATTGCATGAAATTAAATTTTGTCACCATGCAAATAATTAATGATTTTAATAATACTGATAACTATGATCTTAAGTTTGATTTGTGAACATACTGTGCTATAAACTGTGACAAAACAGTACTGATACACTACAAGACACAGTATTTTGAAAATTATAACAGTGTAATGTTTACAAATTCTCAAAGTTTCTGAATCACATTTACATGCACAGTTGGACAGGACTTGTTGCTCTCTACATGTGCGTCCTACAATTACAGCAAATATGTAACAAAATTGATTCAGGAGGCTCCTCTATACTAAACTGTGCAAGCTGCAGACACTGATCTTGAACAATAGCTGAACGGTGACACTGAAGATTTCACAGGTATATATCTGAAGAAAGAAATGCATAATGTAGTAACTCTGTATTCGAGGTGTCTGCAGCTCTTTAATATTCAAAATATGTATATTTCTGAATAACAGGTAGAATAAAAGTGTTACTGGATTAATAAAACTTCAACATATCTTATGCATAAGACCCATTTTAGTAGAATATATCAAGAGGCCAATAGTGACCCTAAGCCACTCACTTGACCTTACTATTTGACCTAAAATATATGTATGACACACTATGTATTTTGGAATATTATGATGGCAGGCTATATTTTATTTTATATCTTAAATACTTTGAAAGTAATACACCTTATACTTGACATTTCATAAGTTATATCTTACATCCACCTTTTTAAGCTTATAACAACAGAATTGTGTTTACCTTTTTAATTAATTTCAGGAGGAAAATATAAGATATTTGGAAAGTTACATTCATAAGTCTATAATTATTTAGTACTGTATAATTTCTTTTTGTAAGTGTAAAGTTTATATATCATACTTGACCCTTGGTCTCATGTGAAACAAACTTTACACAAGCCTCTTGAAGTGATATATGCCAATAATTGAATTACATTGTAACTCTTTGAATATTGTAAACAATTACCTAAAGGTATCAATATCGGTGTTTAATTAAGTCATACAGATCAACATTGGCATTCTCATCATATGAATCCACAGAACATTTTACACTGAAATAAAGAAACAACTTTCTACAAATTTTGTACTTCCATTACTGAAATTTACAGACTTTACATTTAATTAGGACTCTAATCCATTGAAAACATCAAGTGACAGATATCAAGAAAACGTTGCATTAAAGATATTTAAACAAAATGGTTATTGCTATAGTGTGTTTAAAAGCTTTGAAACATGGTAAGTGGCCGACAATAGTAGTTCTTTTATCTCTGTATCCTATGAAAGTCTAAGAGTTAAGAAGTCTGAATAGATATCTTTACCTAAGTCAAAATTTCTTGATTCAAAATGGTTGGCTGTACCATCCTTCATGAAACTTCATAAAATCATTTTAATTACATTTACAATGTGTATCTGTTAAATGTTTATGGGAATGTAATTTTAATAACTGGCATTATATTACCTTTGACATATTAAACTTGTTAAAGAGTATCATTTGTACATCATTGTACCATCAGACCATCTTTCACTTCTGTCAACCTGACTAGACATGTTGGACACCCTGAAATATATAAATGATAAAATATGTGAAAAGACTCATCATGCAAAAACCATAACACCACCTTTATAAAATCACCTTAACACCTTAAACTAAAAAAATATCATTATTTCAAATTATTATTGTCCATAAAAGTATAATGTATCCCATCCATAATCATTACATGACTCCTTATGTAATTTACCAGTTGATAGTTTGGAATGGCTTCCAGTCTAAATCCAGAAGTTGGAAGAAAATCAAATTATGAAAGTTTATTTATGGTGTCATTTAAAAGAATGACCTGCCTGTTAATTGTCAACTGTTTGCTCTTTTTAATATTGATAGGCAATTGCATTTTATCAAATGCTGTCTAATATATATATATATATATCAACTGTCAATAGTTTACAAGTGTTAATTAGATGTCACTGACTTGTTTACTTGTTTCAACATCATAAAGAGAGATAAAATTACATGTAAATTGTAAAACATTGTATGAGATACCCTTCCATCCTGTATAAATTGCCTTTAAAAAGAAATTACATAGAAGTATTATCCCACAGTTTTGACTGTCCCTGCTCTATCTAAATTTTCAAGCTTCTGCAGCCACTTTAATGTGTTATCTGTTCGCTTGTACTTCTGTCTGAAATGAGGTAATTATAATATTTCAATAACTTATAATTATAAATATATTATGTTATTCTTTTCCTACAATTTGCAACAATTTGTTTTGAAAATTCATTTTATCTCAATTACATTCTGTTCTGACTACAGCTAAAATACATAGAACAGACTATAAGCTATTATAAGGTCAAAGGTCACCCTAAAAGGAAAAATCGGTAAACTTAGGCCCAGTTAATCACAGATGCTTTAAATAAGCTGTCATTTCACACAGTACTTTGCTATAGCGTTATGTATCTACAAACAAAAAACAAGAAAAAACAAATTAATAGAAAGAACATTTTTGGGCAATTCAAAAAGCGACAATGAAAGTGAAAGTAGAAAGTCAATATTTTCTTATCGACTTTTCTTTCATAATTTCCATTTAAAGCGTAACAGTTTACTTTCATACTGTATTGAATAATCCATAAACATTATACTTACCGTTTAAATGCATGAAAAATCCTCATGGTACCCGTAAACTTATAATTTGTTGATAACCTCTCAGTTTTCGGCCGATTTCACGTGAAAATACGAAACCGGTGTTGACATAAATGTTCTACTTCCGGCGGTATTCGATTGCGTAAATCGGCTCTAGTACTATGTCTATATATAGGAAGGAAATCTTTAAACAAAAAGAGGGCTTGGATAGAAGACTTTGAAAACTGACATTTTTCCAATTTAAATATGATATTCTAACTTGGCACCTTGTAGATGATGATAATATCAGAGCCTTTATTTATGAGATACAATGAAGCTTAAATGATAGGACTGATACAAGGTGTTCTCTTGGAGCTGTTACTCACTAGTTTTCATATCCCTGCAATTGATTAAAGTTCACTATGGTTACTTTGGGCAAGATATGGAATGATGTTACATTTTGCCAAATTTGTTCTCCCTTTCAATGTTTGATTGGTTTAGTAATCTGAAGAAAGTCAAAAATAGATGTGTCTAAAATCAGTAAATGTCAAATCTACCAAGTAGTTATTCAGTGGTTTTTTAAATAAGAACATAAATATACTGTTACTTTCAAAATGTAATAGAGAACTGTTGTAATTCCTATTTTTCAGATGTCACGAATGTTGGCAGCAAAGACAGCACTAGCTATTAGAGTAGATGCACTAGGGGAGGACACTAATGCTGAGCTAGGTCTTGAACACAGAGCTAAACTAGAAAGACGGGCTAGAGAACTGGAAGAAGGAAAGGTTAGTTCAGAAATTATGTTTTTATCTTACAAATAAATGGTGATTTAACTTTCATAAATTTCATTGTTTAAAAAAACTGTTTACAGTGGGGAGTTGCGGGGTTAAATTCAGGAAGAAAAATAATAGTGTTTAAGCTTGACAAAACAAACCCTGAGGAAATTTGTTTTACATGTGGGCAGAATAATGCTGATGGAAAGGGCTATGCTGCTCATCTAAGAATTCTTTCCTGGGACAAATTCTTTTTCAGAGATAACTCATCCTGCAGGACTAGTTACTTACAATTGTTACTCGTCCTGTAACATGCCTAGTCTGATTTATGTCATACGTAATCTTAGCAACACACAGGCACCTGCAAGTACCAGCTCGCTTCCTGTTAGGGCTGTCATTGATTGGGTCTTAGGCGTATCGGCGATACCGATATATCAGAAGACAAATATCGACGATACATCGATATATTGATTATTAAGTTAGATTAACGACCTATTTGTTCATATGCATACTATATACCTTCCTGTAAATGCTATTTGTAGTTTTATTGCCTACTTTCCATATTTCTGTTTGATTGTGTTGTATTTGTATTTATAAAATAAAAGAAATACATAAAAATTAATAACATCTTTCATTTTTATTTTGCCTTCACTCCTTTTTTGCATTTATCCAAATTTACAATTTTGTGAACTTTAGTTGTTTTTTAGGGTGTGAGTGTTTATTTGGGTAGTTTTTTCTCTCTGTAAAATATCGATTTTTGAAAATGGGAATCGATAATCGATCGACAAAAAAATATCGTTGATACATTGATATCGTTTCTATCGATGACAGCCCTACTTCCTGTTTCATTTTACTTTGCATGATACACACGGAATCGTTAATAAACGGCCAATAAACTATGACATTATGGCTGTGTTGCAAAATTATTTCAAACAGGTTGATGTATTAATTGGTACATTCATTGCCTTACTAATTTCTACCGGAAAAATGCACACGTCCTGCAGGACAACCTAACAGAAAATTGCACTTGTCATCTGGCTGTTTCTACTTGTCAGTACGAGCGGACAAGTGGAATTTTTGTCCCCTGATGCTTTATTGTTCATGTGATACAGGGATTCATTGTATTTCTTACTATGTTACATGTAGTTTGTTCGTAAGTCGGTGCTTATATTCTCAAATGTTTCTGGTTTTTCAGTCAAGAAGAATAAGTGGTAGTGGTAAAGCAATTTCAAAGTGGGAAAAATATGAAAATAAAAGGTAGGTGTAACTTGTCACACTGTAAATATACATCTTGTCAGTGATGAGTATGAGATAGATAGGGACAAATGAAATGTCTTTGATTAGAAACTATCTCTCTGAGACAGGGTGATTTGTAAATATTGCTTCATAGATGATATACATACTCACCATATCGTAGGATTGTATATATTTATGCTGTATGTTATATCAAGTGATTTCATAATATGGAAAAGGTTAAAAGGTTTAGTTGAATAAAAGAATTAATGTAACTAATTTATGGGAAGGAGGGGGGGGGCGGAATATTAGTAGCTCCTAATGTCAAACTGATTGGGCTGTCTACCATTGACTGCGTTATATGTGTGTAGAGTTTCTGATCTAAGTAAAAATAGTGAAAAGTTGGCTCTTTGTGAACATTCTTTGTCATTCATCTTAGGTTAGATATTTTGAACACTGCTGTCTTATGTATCTTTCATATGTAGAATGAAGCAAAAGTTGAGGGCTCAGTAACTGTTGTAGCTTGTGTAACAACTGTAACTGGTCAATGATGACCTAGAGATAGATAGGGACAAATGAAATATGTTCTTGATTAGACACTATCTCTCTGAGACCAAGGACTATGGTTATAAAACTAAAAGTTTGGAGACCAGTCTAAAAAATCCAGCAAGTGATTGGTTGATTCTGAGCTCAGTCTTATAACTGACCAATGACAAGGCTGCATTTTGAGACAACTGTCTGAAAGTGAATAAAGTCACTGAAACAATGTTACAACAATAATCGCCCCGATAACCTAGTGGTAGAGCATCCACTTCGAGTGTGGGAGGACGTGGGTTTGATCCCTGACCTCGTACCAAAGATGTGAAAAATGGTAGCAGTAGCTTCCTTGCTTGGCGCTCAGCATTAAAAGGGAAACTGGCTTTTCTTCTCTCATACCGGCGTGGCAATGGATTCCATCAGGAATGAGGTGTCAGGAGTGTTAAATATAAGTTGTAGAACTTGCTTCACATCCGACCTAAACTGAATTAGTTTAAACTAACAATATGTCGGTGATGATGTAGAGATAGATAGGGACAAATGAAAAATCTTTGATTAAAAATCTATCTCACTGAGACAGTATAATTGTTTTCAATAAAAATGCACAAAAAGGAACTTTAGCTCTTTGCCCTCTATCAGATTGTTTAATTGACTGTACCCTAAATAAATACCCTGAGTGTTGCATTTTGCAATAGGGAGCAATTATTTTGGAGTCCAATTTCTAAGGAAGGGGTCACATTTATACAGGTATACATTTTTTAGAAATTTCTGCTAGAGCTTTTAAACATTGTCAGTGATGATCTAGAGATAGATAGGGACAAATGAAAAACCTTCGATTAAAAACCTATCTCACTGAGACAGTATTTTTATCATTATTTTAACAGTAAGTGTAAATTATAAATATTCTGGTCTTTAAAGAAGCTTAAGGGCCTCCGTGGCGAAGTGGTTAAGGTTTCTGATTTCAAATAACTTGCCCCTCATCGATGGCATTGATTATTGTGGGTTCAAGCCTCACTCGGGGCGTTGATTTCTTCATGTGAGGACGCCATCCAGCTGGCTTACGGAAGGTTAGTGGTTCTACCCAGGTGCCCTCTCTTGATGAAATAATGCAAGGAGGGGCACCTGGGGTCTTCCTCCACCATCAAAGCTGGAAAGTCGCCATATGACCTTTTAATTGTGTCATTGCGACGTTATACGCGACATATAAATTTAAGAAGCTATGAAAACTTGACATGTTGTCAGTGATGATGTAGAGATAGATAGGGACAAATGAAAAACCTTTGATTAAAAATCTATCTCACTGAGACAATAACAGTCTTCTTTTTTTAACGGGACTATAAAGTGAGAACTGTTGTTGCCTTTGTCTGACCTGTTATGGTTAGCTTGCTAGATTACAAGTCATTTGTTCTCCACCTTTGGTTAATTTATTAGGAGAAATTGTTAGTTACTAGTGGAGAACTAAGCTGAAAAACTTGCAAAAAAAAGTTACAGAAAGCCTGTATAAAGTTGCACAAAACGTCTCCAAATCAACCTTTTTTGAGTGTCAAAGTGAAATGTTTGTTTCTATGTGAAGGGAATTTTTTGCATGTTAAAAGTTTTTCATGAGACCATTTTTCCTGGTGAATGATGTTGGGAATTTTTTGTTTTCAGTCAAGTACGTAAATACAACGATACAGCTGATAGTACTTTGCCAGCAGTGCCACAGAAACGAAAGTTTGAAGATGATGAGGAACAAGATGTTAAACCTAAAGTTTTAAAAGTGGAACCAGAAGGTGGGGAAAAAAGACATTGTCCTTCATATATATTAAGTGAATACTTGGTCTTCGATTGCCCTAGTTAACTTGATAGGGAGTGTAAAGTTTGATTCCTGGGTGACAGGAATGTTTTCCATGACCGTTTAATAGAAATTGTGTGAAATCATTCGCGTTCCTCTGCTGATTCACGTGGAGAAGTTTGCAAGTACTTACTAAGAACAGGTTAGTTCTGGTACAGAATCCAGGAGCACTGGATTATGTGGGGGGGGGGTGCTTAACCTCAAAACAAACAAATAGGCCTGTGGCACAGTCTTGATTCAGAATGACAAGGTATACATACCAGTGCATATCTAAAAAAAATACATACACTGTACAGTAGCCAGAAATTATTGTAATATGTTAACTTTACTACCCATTTACCTCATGACACCATAATGCTCTTGAAAGTTAATGTCACCACTTTCTGATGAAGCTACATCTATATGAAAGGAATTGGTGACCTTATGTTTATCAGTTTTGGCAAGTGCAATAAATACTGGTTGAAAAGTATTGCGTTCTCCAGTTTATTTGCAAATACATATTACATGTTTTGTGGAGAAGTTGTTGACGCCTTGATTGGAAAAAAAGTTGTAATTTCATTTAACTGTGAAATCACTGTACTTAATTGAAGTGTTGCTGAATGTTCTATTACTTGCAGCATTAAATGGAGATGTAGAAGAGTCACCAAAGAAGAAGAAAAAGAAGAAGAAGAATAGAGAGAGCATGAACGAATCACAGGAAGAGGGTAAGCTTTGTTAATAGACAAATTGTAGGAAATGTTAATATGTTGTTCAGTGTAAATCTTGCTATACATGAAAGTAGCTGGAAATGAAGACTGTAATACACTTGTTTTGAAGTGTAAGATTTGGTGGCTATGAGTGACTAAAGGAGTCCAGTATAGTACTAATACACCTTTTCAGAAATGCAGTTAAAACTCTATATCTTGAACTCCCCTATCTCAAATTTCTGGCAAACCGACGTTTTCAATCTAGTTCTGCAACATGTGCACAAAATATCATTTTATGCCAAGTTGTCTTGCACTTAAACTAACGATCCCTTGGAATTACAATTTGATATTCTGATTTTCAGCTGTAGTTGAAAAAAAGTCCTTGAGACTAAGAATTCAAGATGTGTTTTCAACAGAAATAGCTCTTGTGAAAGTATTTAAAAAAAAAAGGAGAATTGGAATTTTGTCTTTAATATTCTGTCCTAACCATGTAAATGAAGATGTGTGTATGACTGTATGTGGACATACTTTCACTGTTTCAATAAATATTTAGTCTTAACAGAAAAAATAAAATGCTTAATATTGGATGTATTATTGTAGCACCAGCAGAAGTTTCAATGGAAGAACCAAGCTCAGAAAAGAAGAAAAAGAAAAAGAAGAAAATAAAACAAGAACAAGAAGATGATTGAGTGAAAGACTGAAATATACTGCATTTAAAATAGATAAAACACTTTGGAGAAGAGGAGGTCTGGAAATACCAAACTGCAACATTTCTTTCACTGTCAGAATTTGACAAGTGATGCTTTCAACAAAAGATGTGATCCATGTGAAAACAAAACCTAAAGAAGTCTGGAAACAAGACTGTTGAAAGGCATGAGGACAGAGAACAAATGTCTTATTATGTATATGTGAGAAGAAAAATTGTTGGTCTGAGATGTTATAATGGCTACCTTCATATATTAACATTAAAGGGTAAATGATATACTTCATTGATGTACTTATTGAAAATAATAAGAAATTAATTGTAAATTGTAACACTGATGAAAAATTGTTTGATTAATGATTACCGGTTAATGCGTGCTTAAGTCTTTCAGTGTTATTTTGGACTTAAGATTTTACCTGTGTATATATGTACTGTTAAAGGAAAAATGTGTTCATTTTTATTTTTATCTTTCTACATGGCATTTTATTTTTTTGTGTTTCCTGTTATATTGGGACAGCATAGTTTCTGACAATAAATTGCTCAATATAAAAATTAGTCGGGTCTGTTACCATCAAGGAAGTGTATACAAAAGCATGACTGAAAATCATGTTTTAAACAGCAAAATATTATTCAATATTAGGACCCAAGGGTAACATCTCGAATGAGGAACTAAACCTAATGTATAAATCTTTATACAGAACTTCGTTGACCCAATTTTGTAACAGGGTTCTGTTGTTAAACACTATATGCAATATGTAGAGAAAAAAATGTGTACAAGCTTACACTTGTTAATCATACTGGAGTAAAAATAGACATACTTGTTAATTAAAGCTAAAGGATGCTTTTATATAACGTTTTATCTGGCATTATCATTACATTTGTAGATTCATTTATACATTGACTACTGTTGAATGAATCGTAAAAATACATGATAAAAAACATCACCACTTCGTTTTATTTGCAAATTTGAAAGCAGAAACTTTGCTTGCATTAACTGTTGTCGGTTTAGCTAAGATTTGCTGGAAGTACAGGTATGATAATAAAAGCAGGTCATTTGGACCATAGGTGTTCTTTGCTTACAAAAATGTCAGTGTTGCCACAGATGATTATGTCTCCCCACACTGGAAGAGACATTGCTTTTGCCCTGTCTGCCCGTCCGTCACACTTCATTTCCGATCAATAAGTGGAGAACCAGTTGACCTAGAACCTTCAAACTTCATAGAGTGGCAGGGCTTATGGAGTAGACGTACCCTATTGTTTTTGGGGTCACTCCATCAAAGGTCACGGTGGCCTGAACATGGAAAACCATTTCCGATCATTAACTTGAGAACCACTTGACCCAGAATGTTGAAACTTCATAGGATGATTGGACATGCAGAGTAGATAACCCCTATTGTTTTTAGGGTCACTCTATTAAAGGTCAAGGAAGCAGCGGACAGAACATGGAAATCCATTTTCAGTCAATAACTTGAGAACCATTTGATCTAGAACCTTCAAATTTCATAGGGTGATAGGACTTGCAGAGTAGATGATCCCTAATGTTTTTGGGGTCACTCCATCAAAGATTAAGGTCACAGGGGCTGAACATAGAAATATCTTTTCAATCAATAACTTGATAACCACTTGACCTAGAATGTTGAAACTTAATAGGATGATTGGAAATGCAGAGTAGGTGACCCCTACTGATTTTGGGGTCACTCAGTCAAAGGTCAAGGTCACAGGGGCCTGAACATGGAAAATCGTTTCCAATTCACAACTTGAGAACCATTAGGCCAAGAATGTTGAAACTTAGTAGGATGATTGGACATGCCAAGTAGATGATTCCTATTGCAACCAACCGTCAGTGTCTCTTTGACTTTTGTTCCTGTCCCCTATTGACTTGCCTTTACGACTATGCATTGGGGAAGACATTCGCTTTTCTACAAAAGCATCTTAATGGGAGGTAAAATCTGAAAAAAAATTTCTTTGGAAGCAAAGAATGCAACCAAGAAGAATAATAGTAGACTCGGTTTGATTGACACCTCGCGCGCCCCCTAGCACAGGCTTAGGCGGAACTCTAATACACATATGTTGAATGGACAACCTGATCCCAAAGGACCGGAAAATATAACAACACTGACCAAACAGTGTTCAAGTTAAGGGTTCTGTTACCCCCAATCGAGTGAATTCTCATTATTGGCTCACCTGAACTTTGTTATAGGTGGATGGTCCTGCTCAACATTTAAACTTAAAACCCTGAAACTGCTGGTTAGAATTGCATGAAATTTTGTCAGAATTCTGGCATTGTCCTATCAAGTTTGTTTAAATGAGGTAGATTTGGCTATAAATAGAAAAACCTTTCAATAATTCATACATGAAGTGCTCGGATGTTCATCAAACTTGATCTGTAACATGATCATAAGGTATCTCCAAAGTTTACTTTTGGGGATGCTTGGTCTCGTCAAAAATCTATACTGTTGAACAACTCGTGAACCATTTGATGGGTCTTCAATTAATAGGTCCTCTCCAAAGTTTTTAGGGCCCACTAGAGCTAAAAATTTAAATACCTTTAAGTGACTGCTTGATGGAGCTTCTGACGTACAACTAGTTCAATTGCATCATTATAAAGTTTTATGTTAATTTTGTTTCATATGGGGTGCTTGGTCCCTTTTAAGGGCTACTACAGCTTAAAAAAACTTTGAATGACCTCGTGAACTGCTTGATAGATCCTCGTCAAACTTGGTCTGTAGCATCACAACAAGGTCTTCCAATTTTATTTTTTTTACAATGTGACCTTTTGGCTTGTTTTTGGGTCCGAATGCTGAAAAAAGAAATAGTTTTAACGATTTGTCCTCACGACCCGCTTGATTGATCTTCTCCAAACTAGTCTTTTAGCATTTTAGCATCATTTAGTCCTCGACCAGTTTTGTTTCAATGGGGGGGTGAGCCTTGGTCCCTTTTAAGGGTCACTTAAGCTGAAAATAGACCATAAAATGACCTGAACTGCGTAATGGATCATGATCGAACTTGGTCAGAAGTATTATTGTCAAGTCCTCTCCCAATTTCATTCAATTCAAAATAACTTCACCGATATTTTCCTTGTAGACACTCAAACAAAACTGTTGAAGTATTCTGTTAAACAGGTGAGCGATCTAGGGCCGCCACAGCCCTTGTGTAAGGTTTCTTAGTCACCGTCGTGCTAAGTGTTCTGATGGATGTAATTTTGTAGTTTAGTAGTCTTTAACCAATACTGGGTCAGATGTAAAACTGATATTTATCCACTGTCTGATAAACAGTTTGACCGTATGTCAATACAATAACTTCGCTTACAAGAAAATCGAACAATATTTATTCGAATATTCATAACAATTATCTAAGACTAGGTTTACTTTGTTGGTTTGTATAGTGTTCTGTCTGACGGATGTAGCGGTGTGTTGCAGTTATCTTCCACACAACAGAAAGTGCACTGGAAATCTAGGCGTTGCTCATCAGATGCGCTTAACTTGCGGCATTTGTCGTTGTCTGAGGATCCCAGAAACCACTCACGGTAGCAGGTGTCGAAGTTACCACATCTGCAAATCGAAACGATTCCCGTCACACAGAATGTTTCATACGCAGTAGGTTATATAATTTAGGTTTTGAAAATGATCTTTTTCAATACGTGTGCTCGAAAATACTAGATCTTTCAATACATATGTGAACCTCGATGGTCTCTAACTACACATGTAAAACAAAATCGTACAGAGCAGTTTTTCTTGTCGGACACCATTGTACCAACAGGTACGTGAGGTATGACACCCACACCCAGTCAAAAGTTATTTGGGAGCTTTATTTAGCATTTAAAATCCTATATACAGACTTCGATTAGAATATGTTGTGATGAAATTGAAACGTTAGCTCGCAGTTATTAACCCTTAGAGCGCGGCGCCATGAACCCCTAAAGCAGTTTAGGTATGGATGTGTGCAGGTTCAAGTATGCACACGCACATGAACAGTAAAACAGACGACGAGAACTTTTTAACATCTAAAAAAGAAATAATCACAGTCACGCTTTAAATTTACAGGGCAGTTTGATGATCCAGATCTGTGTTCGGTACGTTAAATGCTAAAATGTACTCTGATGGGGGAAGACGGAGGGCCCTTTCAAAGTGTACGGTATACTTTGGTCAATATTCAACCCCTAGTTTATATTTACACAAGCGGACAACATCCATTCATTTATAACTTTGTTTTTATCTACGGGAGAAATATGAACGCTGTTTTGGTAGCATTACATATTGTATAAATGAAGTTTTGTCTATCTTCATATGTATATTGTCTATGTAACAATGAGCAATTGGATAGGGTTGCCATACACTCATCGGTAATTAGGACTTCAGCTGCATTGCATCTTTCGTTTCATTTCGACAAAGAAGCAAGAATTGAGCGTAACTGGTGTCTGTTTCAAAACGAGTATAATCCTGATCAGCCGACCAGGCGCTTTTTGAGCGTTGAGCAAAAAAAAAATGTGCCTTCACAAATAAACACGATTTCGTTTTTATCTTGTGTTAATGTGAGGGTTTCGTTTCAAATTACTGTGATTCGAACAGTCACTGTTTCACGAGACAATGCAATGATACTTAAGAATTGAATGAAATTGCTTGTACTAATTAATTCTACTATCACGTGGTTGTCGTACTTACGTTCTGTTAACTGACTTTGATCCATCTTTGTGATTTACAATGGTGTTGATACAGTAGTTGTTTGGTGGGTGACATTCAGTTGGAGCGTACAGTTTCTCGCACAGAAATGCCGGTCCGCTGCACACAGCACATACAGCTAAGGAAAATAATTCATTAGTATTTAACGTATTACATGAAAACATTTTACTTAGAAAATACGTTAATGATATTAAATTCTATACAGTGCTTTTAATCTCAACTTTGTGCCATCAGGAAAACAGTTATCTAAACAGCACAACGCCCTTTTAACCCTTTAACAATTAGTCCCATGCAACCAAAGGAATTTATTTTTTGCCCCCCAGTAGCCCGACACGCTGACGATAGCTGCACGAGTTGCAAAAGCAGATATTTCGAATTTGCTAGTCTCTTTGTGATCTAAGTCTTTATACATCAAATCACGAAAAACAATTAGATGCAGGTAAAGTGAATTTAAGGACTTACTTGACACGGGAGGTAAAGTTTTTGGTGGTGGATTAGTAGAAACGCTTGGTAATACTGATGTCACCGACGGTAACTTGGTCGGTGGTAAAACTGTTTTACCATTTGACGACACGGACGGGGTATTTTGAATTTTAGCTGGCTTAGTTGAAGTCGACTGTGAAGATGGAGGTAAGGTGATGGTTGTGGTAACAATAGATGTAGATACATTCTGTACTGATACTCGCGTTGAATTTGAAATAGTTGGCACAAAAACAGAAGTAACTGGAGCTGTTGTTGGTATCGTGGTTGTTGGGGTTGCCTTCGTAGAGGCTGCTGTTGACTTAGATGTCATTGCTCTGGATGTTGCTGGTACTGTGGAAGTTGTAACTTTGAAGGAACTTGGTAGTGGCGCGGCAGGTGTGGTTGAAGCTGAAGCTGCTGCTGAAAATTTGGCAGTTGTGGTAGACGATGTCACAGAAGGTGCTAGGATAGCTGAGTGCTTTGTCGTCAAATACACTATCGGGTTTGGTTTATTTGTGGTCATCGCAAGTTTGCTTGAAGAAGTTGTTCTATGCGTATGGCTTGTGACTTTGTGGTTTTGATGAACTGTAAATGATAAATATATGACTAAAGCAGATTGCATTGTTAAAAAAACTGTTCGTATTTCCTGGTTAACTAGTGCTCTTATTGAACGGTGTCTCGGTCAATAGGTAAATAGTTCCATCTGTTCAAGGCAAGTTATTCAATAAGTATTTTTTAAATAATTTATTCATATTAGAATTAATAAAATATTATTTTTTTCAAACGTCTTCAAAGCTTTCACCGTCACCAGCGTGACTAGTTGGATGGACTGGGATAATTAGATGGATGGCAAAAAGGTTTGTTTTTTTCTCAAATTTTGAATCAAAACTCATGTGGATGGAAAAATATAATCCAAAATTATAAATACATGATTACTCACATAATATGATTCCCTAATTTAAGAATAACTATTTTACAGTCGTGGAGAATATGGTGAAATAAAATTTATTACATACTCGTTTCTATTCCCCGTTAAGTTATACTGGTACCGGAAACGTCAATATTTTTCCATACACTGACGCCTGAATTTCATATCGGGTGTGTGACATAATTCAGTGTGTGTTGTTGCACTATTTTTTTTTTTTTCTATTTTGTGCAGTATTGTCAATCCTGTTCAGGCTATTGAACAAATTTATGATATTTACATTATATTTATACGTGTAGATGAGTATGTAATAAAAAGGGTATTATCTTTGTATCGGAAAATATGTACTCGTTCTTCAGCGGAAGAATATTGCGCTTCTTAAGTCGCGAAATATTTTCGCTGAAGAACTCGTGCATATTTCCCGATACAAAGCTAATAACCTATAAGTATAATATTATGTCCGTGTACTTATTTTTGAGATATTTGCCCATGATTAAAGAGCTCCGCACATTTAAAGCTAATTTTAAGACATCATTTGGAATTATTTAACATGTCAAGCTTTATAATATCATATTTTATCTGTCAAAAGATAGCAATGTTGCCGTTTTTATAAATTTACTCCCGGGTTGAAATGAACTCGTATGCCGGGTCTTGGATTTATTCTACGTTATCCGGATAAATGACATGAAGCCATTACTTCAAGTTTATCAGACGTGCAGACTATGCTTTTAATAGGCGCTTTTAATAGGCGAAAACAAAATTTCACCTCTCACCTTGCTCACATTTTGTTTGAGACTGACTGTGATGACATAGGCAGATACCACCAGGGAATATCACGCAGTCCCGTTCTAACCACATTTGACTCGTGGTACCAGAATTTTTATCTGAAATATAACCTTTTTGTTGGATTACAATTGAGAAGGAATCAAATGAGGTGTGTCAGTCACGTGTACACGAAAACACATCGTATTGCAAGCTTTGACGATGGGGGACCCAAAGAGCCCATGTATCCCGGGCCATAATTTACACACGTGCGGGTACTTTTTTTCCTTTATCATGTGTCAGCAGAGCAGGACTGTTTTTTCAGATGACGATGCATGAACTTACAGATAGGAAAGTGTCCATTGCGCGTAAAAATTATCAAGATGAAGTACGCGTATTGAGTTACTGTTAAACGCTCTTGATTCGCATGAACCGAAGACTTTCTTTCGCGATTTTCCTCAGACTAGCCCTCTGTGGAGAATGGAAACTGGAAACAAGGCATATGGTCAGGTGGAAGTAATTCACAGCGCTTCTGAGTGATCGAAAATATATAGGGTATTCAGATGTGTATATTTACTATGTAACCATTCGTGTAATGGTTATGTGTTGGGCGACATTGAAAACTATCGACTGTCATAAATTGAAATTCTAATCCATGATTTCTGGCTACTAATATATGGAATGGTGCATAATAGTTGAGAATTATGTATGTTTTACCAGTAGAATAATTTCATACAATATTCACTGCCAAGTTGTGAGTATTCACAACCGAAAAAGTGTATAAAAATGACGATTAACGTATATTTCTTGCATTTTTTTTTTTCGTCATGGGTAGATGACGTCAAAATTATAAATGGTCAGAAAGGCCCGTAACCCAAAATAGTTTTCTCTGACCTTCACTAAGACGAACTTTTGTCAAAGGAAAACTTGGGTTAACGAGGGATGAGACTTGTGCGTATTAGCGAATATCAGTAAAAGTATTAATTCGTATCAATAAAAGTGTTTCACATATATGGACTTCATGTAGCTTATTTATAAGTGCGAATGTATATATAAATGTCATGTTTGATATTTACACAGTTCACATTTTCTGCCATACCAGTTCCCATAGCAGCGACAACCTCTGTGTGCCAACATAGTACCGTGGTTGTTACATCTGGGATCCGGTACTCGTGAGCCTGTATGAACGAATGGTTGTCCCAACGGTCCAACAACACCTTTGTTTACTATAAAATAAATCTTACATTTAATACGTACTTCTGATATATATACATATTTGTGTAATGCAATGTTAGTAAAATTCACAGGTATAGATTGTCATTCCGTACTTATAATTCCTGATACACTTAAAGTAATAAAGAATTTGAAAGTTTCCGACTCACCGCTTTTAGAAGAGGATATTTTGAAAAATGCGATTCCATATGCAGTTAATTTCAAGACTGACCTCGTATTATAAAATCACCAGACCGTTAGACTTATTTTACTAGTTTCCTGACTGGTATAACGGATTCAACTCATTCTTTCTAATGCTATTTACTTACGCAGTTCGCATTTTCTTCCATGCCATCTTCGACCGCAGTGACAGGAACCATCTGGCGACAGAAAGCCATGATTGTTGCATTGTGGCTGAAATGCTACGGGGTGATGGTTGTTGTCGGGTGCTCGCCCTTGCGTGTTGGTAGGTACATTTTATAACTAAAATTACTGCTTATATTAGACAGATGCCTGAGCCAAAAGGTCACTTCAAGATAAAAAGCGGTATCAGAATATTTTGAGAAGAGTTTCAAAATGCGACCACATGTATACCATTTGTCAATTACAAGACTGACCACAGAGTTTTAAATAATCTGACGTTAAACTTATTTTTTTGTACTGGTAAAACGAATTCAGCTCATTATATGCTATTTACTCACTCAGTTCGCATTTTCTTCCATGCCATCTCTGATCACAGTGACACGAACCATCTGGTGACAGGAACCCATGATTGTTGCATTGTGGGTGAAATGCAGTGGGGTGATGGTTGTTGCCGGGTGCTCGTCCTTGCGTATTGTACGCTATATTTCTAACTAACATAACAGCTTATATTAGGTGGACGCTGAAACCAATGGCTCTTTTCAACAAAGTAGACATATCCGAAATTCTGATTTGTTTTCAAAGGATTACTACATTCTAAAATCACCATCAAAATCCTTTATGGGTGCATAGTGTGTGAAAACCAGTTGACATTAAGTATGTACGTTTTTTAACTTTATATTTCCGCCAAAGCATTGACAAGAAGTAAGTGTATTTTAAACTTACTATATTCACACTTTCTGCCGTACCAGCTGTTATAGCAACGACATCTTCCGTCGTGTAGAAGGGTTCCATGATTGTTACACTTCGGATCCAGAACATTTGTTCCTACAATAATTGCTGACTTTATTTTGAGAACGAGAAGAAGGAAGAGTATACGAAAGAAAAACTTGATTTGGTTGGTTTGAAACTTTTGAAAACGAAGTTGGTTGTAATAATGTAACAGTAGTAAAAATACTCTAGGCGGAAGCCTTAATTAAACATAACAAACAGGAGTTTTACAGTATCCGCAAGCTCATAATCCCGGACAAAATGCATCAGTGTTTCTTGTTTGTTCTGCATTCGAAGCCGAAATAACAATGAATTAAAAACGAAAACAGAGGGGAAAATGTGAAAGGAATATTTTAATTTCAGTTTCATTTGGTTTGATATCTGGGCCGAGTTTTCAAGGTCCAGAGACTTTGCCAACACAATAACGCGATATTTTGCATATCAGAATAAAGAAATGTTGTGCTGCAACAAAAGAGCGCAAGATTCATTCTTACCTTGGTTAGTACTGCACAGCGGTGCAAGTAAAGGAAGAACAACTATGACGAAAATGTCTAAAATGAAAAAGAATATCGTTAAATTTCTTCTGTATGTGATAAAAAATCTTAACAATTTCATTTTATTTGTCTTACATCTTGTATCTTTACATCTGGTTTGACATGTATTAATTAAGGGCCATAATTTAGTTTTATTATACTACCACAGCAGCGGTAAAAATTAATTTTACTTATGTAGCATATACCAGCCTTAAACAGATTTTCCCATTAGTTTTAAACAGATTTTGGATTTTAAGATGATTGAAGATATGCGAAATCCTGACGCTGTCATTTTACAAGTCACAAAACATGCCTTCATTTTTGTACTTTTTCCTTTTTAACATTAATATTTTTTTTCAGTATGTTAAAATGTGTGAAAATGATAGCGGGTTTTATGAACCCCTACTGTTGTCGTGGCCTCTTGCTGTCGTGCTGGTGATGGTGACAATACAAAAAATATTTATTTCGTTCGTGTGCGTAAAAGATAAGGAGATAAGAAAACGGCACCAACACGAGTCACCATATGCATGAAAAATATTCACATGGAATTATACGCACCTGTTTTTAGTAACAACATGTCTTTTGAAGTTGTCTGTATACACACTTATGGTGACAAATAATATAGACTAACAAAAGGACTTCGCAAGATAAGCAAAACCTATTATTTGACCTAGCTGTTCCTAAAGTGTCTCTTAAAGTCATTCAAACATATCTATTAATAAAATAAATAGCATACAGAGTACAAAAATAGGCACAAGGTGGACCAACAATAACGCGACAGAATGATCTATTCAATTTTGCGTTAGAGTGGTGTTCCTGGCGCGCCAGCGCGAGACAATTATACATTTCAGCCAAAATAAAACGAAATGTTTTTAATGTGACGCACACAACTCGAAACAACGAAACATTTCAATTCGTCTTGGCTTGGGCGCCAATGCCCAAACATGAAATTTTTGTTGATAACGCCCGCGTCAGAACAAAATACATGTCGTGTTGTAAATAATTAATGGAAGACAACTGTGGCAGACTTGTTTATCAATAATATATTGGGTTATTCCGCTTATTCATGCTGCATTTCTTTTCCACTTTGTTTCTATGTCTACAAAACTACACACAATGATATATAATGATAATAAAAACATTCTAGTATATTCAACCATATTCAAACCTTTGACAAATGTTAAAGAAAGTAATTATCAGAAATAGGATCAAAAGTTTAAAAAGAAATTAATGTATTTGATGTTTATAACAGAAAATATGGTAGCCACATTTTAAACAAATGCATTATTTAAACATTAATATAATTAGCTAAAGCATGTGATCTAGACCTTTCTTAACTCTGGTCCGGGTCGCCTATATAATTATAGTCCGGGTAGTCTAGTATGGGTTGTCCCGTGGTCCGTATAACTCCACTTTCACATTGTATTTACTGTGCATGGATGTTTGGGAAACTATAATAATAATCATGTTGATTTTCCATGATTCCAGTACAGTAGAAGCGATCTAGTACAGCAATGTTGGCTTTTCATGATGCCAATGCTGTACACTTTGATATTTCATGATTCTGTCTGATACAGTAGTGCTGAAGTTTCATGATTCGGTACAAAAGAAGTGACTTTATATGATTTCATTACAGTTGTGGTTGATATCACGATTCCGGTAATGACGGCCAAGTGATTTTTTAAAAGTTTTGCCAGCACTCCAAGGCTTTTGAAGACCCTCGCATATTTTTACAGAAGTTTCTTATCAATATAACATCACTGTAAGACAATACAGTTTATCTGTAATGCAAACAAACTTATTACAGGTACAACAAACATTAATTGCCACTAATTGGCGGCTTTCCTTCATCTTGCCAAGTATTCCTTTGATCTCGCCGCTTCTTCCAAATAATGTTCTTTGAGGAATAAGAATGTTGTGATTTTCTGCTAGAAAATTGAGAACTTTGATGGGCCTCGTCTGTCACTTAAACCTTAGATGCTTTGATTTTTAACAGCTAAGGAATATTTAGTAGGAACCATTTGGTGTTTTTTCTTTCTTTGTCTACTCACTCTTTCATTCTAACAGAGAATCTGCAATTTTTAATCACTCTGGTGAAAACCAAAAATTGCTAGTTTAACCTACCGCGTTGCTAAACGAAAAGTAAATAAGTCTATGTGTATTCAGACAAAGAAGAAAAAAAATGTACAATTTATTTGTGACTGGGGTAATAAACATATCTAATGCGGCACACATTCAGTTTTATTGAACTATGGAAAGTATGGAAAGTAGTCTCATTTATGACTAATAGTCATTTCATGAAACACTCTTCATGCTCTTGCAGTCTGGAATAAGAAAATAGAAAAAAAACAGAAAGAAAAAGTCAACCTCCGGCGGGACTCGAACCCGCAATCCCCGGCTTAGGAGGCCGGTGCCTTATCCATTGGGCCACGGAGGCGGTTGATAAACGAGATTCAAATATAGTATATATAGTAATCTATTTTTAGAATTTGGCGCGTCGAGAACGACAACTCTTGCACGATTTGCTTGTAAATGTTATATTTAGAGATTTTGTATACTCGGAAGTAAATAGTGTTTACAATTATCATTCAGTCCCTATATAGATCTAACTGACTACAGAGCGTGTCACGCAACTAGTATCCATATAGATCTAGCTCTACTACATCTATTAGCGGACAAGATCATGGCGAATACGAAGGTAGAGAATCAGCACGTTACAGATGGATTTAAATACAGTAGATTTATAGATCTAGATGAACTATATAAATATCACAACACCCATCAATAAATGAAGTGAAAAATACATGAAAATACAGTAGAGATCTAGTTGTAGCCTACTCAAATGTTCTAGACCTAGAAAAACCTTTAAGCTATTTTACGACGGAAACTGCTTCGATTTTGTGTCGATTCGCCGTAAAACCCAACTCACTCACTCGATACCAGTAGAGCTAATAATCTGTCACTGGTTGCACATGCAGATGGGAATATCCGGTTCGAGGGCAAGTATTTTGACGGTAGCGAGGCTTTTTACCCGAGATCTATTCAGTCTGAAGTCGATCATTGTTTGTTTGTTTGTTTTTTGTTTTTGTTTTTGTTTTGGATAGATCCAGCTATAGGCCCAGGGAAACAAATAGAGCTAGGGTCGTGTTAGAATTATATAAATATTACCACAATCTGTATTCATACTTAGTGTCCGCATACGACTTGTAGGGTGACTGTTTATCACTTACTCCACAGTAGGCCTAATAGATCTATATTTCATCTTAATTTGAGCCTATCTTCAGAGACAGGACTAAGCACTACCAGTAGGCCTAAATAGATCTACCTAGTGTAATCATATAGTGTCGCTTTCTGTGAAGGAACGTTGAATAGAATTTTTTGTCTGACAAATCTACCAGTGACTGAAGAGATGTCTTTTTTCTCGTGGTTGATAAAAGTTGTAAGTTGCTACCGTTGCATGTTGGGCTTGAAAATTGAGATGTTAGGCCTACTATGTTTTCGATGTATTTTGTACTTGCTGTTTTAGTTTCTGAAATCTTGGGTGATTAGTTTCATTCTTTTCCTTGTTTCATAGGTCTATATCTATTTTTCTATCATAAGATGCTTCATTTGTTCTTTGCTCCTTTGTGAGGAATATGACGGTTGATTGTATTTGAAGGCTGACCCTTTTATATCTAAGAAAATTAAGGAATTAGTAGCGGCTTGCATTGAATTATTATACAGTGTCTTATCTTGTCACGGTGGTATTGTGTAGGCCCCTATGTGAGTTTGATTTAATAAGTGGTACTGCCCAAATTGAATGATGGGCCAGTCCATTTTAGAAATATAGCGAGGTAAAGGTTAACTAACATTTTGAATACAGTATCGGATAGTATCTTAGTCGTACAAATTTAAGTCAATGAACCAAATGAACTTGTATTAATAACCGTAAATTTATGTCAAATACACACATGTTTAAAATATTAGGAAATTAGAAATCTGACCCGGCGTGGTGATTAACACCCTTTACAAATCGGAAGAATAGCATGGTATCAGATGTCAAATTGTTGCGATAAACATCAAACTACATTTGTAACATGTCCCCTGTATAACAATTGTATTCAGTATAAAATGCGTTCTGTCACGAAACTGCGGCTGATTTGAACTCGGATTTGAAGTTAAACTTAATCATTTGTAATTACAAGAGGATTATTTGCTATCTTTTTTCAAATTGTCTTTGTCTACTTTTTACGTGCAAGAAAATAGTCGGGCGTGGTGTTTCTGTGTGATTTTAAAAAAAACTAATCATCTATATAAATTCGATTAAAAAGGAATACAAAAACAAGAAAGAAACGTATCCATTGCTTACAATATTTGAATTTCTGCAGAAAGATTTCTTTCTATTTGATATTTTAGCAACTACTAGTAACCACGCGAAGACTCGAGCATTTGCAATTTTATATTTTGTCAACATTGTGACAAAAATAAAAATAACAACACTTCAGATATCTACCAAACGTCTCTTAAGAATCCAGAGGGCTACTTTCAACCATATTCTAATGACCAAAAGAAGAGAACTTTCAGCCGCTCTGTCATCACAAAACAAAGCTCAAACTAAACTATATATATTATTCTACACTTTAAAGTCGAATATTTACAGCTGTTTGAATAAAAAGAATGAAAGTTTATTTGTTACTTCAAAATACCTACATAAAACTCATATAACATTCGTCTTGTAAAAAAAAATTAAAAAAATAAAACAATTAAAAAATCCGTATTTCATGACTCCTTGTATATACGAAGCTCCGGTCCATAAATCGTGCTTTTGACCGGTCTACAGTTCAAATCTCAATATTTGCCGAGCTAATGTCAAAACCCGGACTATTTATACCTAAGTCGGCCTAGCATTCTACGAAATCAGTCCTGAAAGGGATTCAAGGTACAAAAAGCCATCATAGCATAAATGGTGTCAGACTGATAGTAAGTTTGCGAAAAATCACACTGTCCCAAACTGACCTCAAAATTCTGCAGAAGGTATAAAGGATTTTTTTTAATCTTGAAAAAGTTACAATAATACCGTTGTATTTCATTTAACCCCGGCAAAGCATGAAATAGAATACATTCTAGTATAAAATCCGCTGTTTTGCTATTTTCAAGGGGTGGGGATGTTTTAACAGGTGAGTGAACGTGTTTTTACATAGAGTGATTTTTGTACTCACGCGCTGTTAACACACGTTCCGTTGCCATTATTTCCCTATATAACGAACAATTAAGAGAGAATTGACGAACGACGCTGATTTACCGCGGAATTCATTAACATTTGATAACACTAGTGGACAATATATTCATTTTTCAGCTTTTCACAGTTCGTTAGTCTGGCTCGTCCCTATGTTTTTTTTTTCATATTTCTCATAATATATCTAAGTGTCTTCATTAAGAGAGGAAGTAACTCTAGCAGGTTGTTTTTATATTGACATTACTCCGAACATGTATGGTTTAGCCATCAGATAAAAATGTGCTATCTCAGAGGCTTAAAATTTTCTTTAAAAAATGTTAGCAGTAATAAAACTAATAACCAGGGAACCAGGCTAACAGTTTATTATGTTCATGTTATCAAAATCACTGTAGCAATAGACAAAAATCAAACGTTATCATTCGCATATTTCAAAACTTACAGGCTGGAAGAATGTTGTTAGATAAAATCATAATAACTTCCCAGCAGCGATTGCAAATTTTACTGAAAACAAATTTCATATCAAAACACTTAATACATCTTGACAGCCATGCCGGATGCCCAAAATCCTTGTTTTGTCCTAGCTTCCAGACAAACTCACGGTGTGATAATGGGCCGTATCAAGCCAGTTTATTACCTAGTAGTATGCTAAAAATATATTTTTCTATTATCAAGTACTGTTTTTCTCAAGTTCTGAAAAAAGTAAAAGATTTGATTCCTTCCCTAATGTGCAAAAAGTATGCGTGCTGTAACAGTTTTAAGCGAAATACTGAAAATATTTAGTTCGACTCAGCTATGTTGCTGTTATGACAAAAATTGTTCGATAGTCCGGAGAAACCTCTCAGTAAAATGTTGACAAATTTGCTGCCACAGATAAAATACAAGTTATTATGCGGTATTTCAACAATTTATACAAACTGATCACGAGTGTCATATGCCTACTTTCCAGCTATTCGTGGCAGAGGAAAACCCCAGGTACCCCTCTTGCCATAATTTAATCACGGGCGGGCACCTGGGTAGATCCACCAACGTTCCGTAAGTCCACTGGATGGCTTCCTTACATGAATAATTCTGCACCCCAAGTAAGGTTTCGATCCCACACTGTTGAGGGGCAAGTGTTTCGAAGTCAAATATCTTAACCACTCGGCCACGGAAGCTCCTTATTTTGTTTTGTTAAGTCGCACCAATACAATGCATTTAGGTCAAGGAAACCCCGAAGCATCCCGGCCGGGAATTGTTGTAGGCAAAGGTGGACAAGTGGATAGAATCACCTACCTTCTTTTGCCAGATGGCTTTTTCGAAGCACGGCTCGAAAAGAACTTGAACGTACAGAAGTGAGGAGCAAGTGAATCGGAGTAGACACCTCAGCGCGAAAAGTTTGTAAATGTACATGTAGATAAAACAGTTTCGCGTAGAGATAGTCTGGCTACCAAATACTTTGTCAGAAGGAAAGGGGCATAATTATATAAAAATATATTTAAAAACCTTCAGAAGTCTTTTGGGTTTTTTATGAGACAAAATGCAAATTATGAAACTTCAAAAACAAGACTTTTAAGACACCGAAAAATGTTCTGTGTATTTTCAGCATTCCATAACATCTGTAATTACGTCTTGAACATCTCTATATTATATTATATAATATAAAATATTAAGTTAACAAACAGACCCATTTTACTGAAGAAATATATTTCGGAATTTTTTATGTTTCATTGATTCCAGCCCATCTGTTGTATTTGCCTGTCAGAAGTAGAGATAGAATAGATTTATTCTGTTTAAAAAAGCAGGTAACGCCTGGCATTTTAGAACAGGTGCAACTTGGGATTTTTTTTTCTCGTTTGGAGAAGAGGGGTGTTCCACAAGACGCGATGTTAGTTTATTACATTACTGTTTAATCTATGATATTATGCATAACTTAAATATGATATTGATATTTCTGAAAGACACTATTCTTTAAAGTGAATTCAGCCTTTCGGAGGTTGTGAGTTGAAGTTCCTCCTAGGGGTACCAGCATCACCAATGTTCTCATATGACTTCAAAACGAACTTGGTTTTCCAGAAAGTGGGCTCGAGAGTGGTTCAGATAAGATGATCAATAGCTTACATCATAATATCCGAGGTAAATTAAATTAGCACTTACTACAAATATATTGGCATGGTGGGAGTTGCTCTTTGCCAAACCCGCCTTAACGGTATATAGCTTCGATAAGTCACAGCCTATTGCGTAATATCTAAAATATCAACCGAAGGAAGAATTCGCTCCACAAGAAGAAACATGTTTCCTTTTAGATACTGTTTCAGATGCAGACATTGTGATCAAACTGGCCAGCTTTACTTTAAGACTAGACTCTGTGATCAAGTTGTAACACTGATGACGAAAACTATAAAACGTATGTTCGAGGCACCGCTTCCCAATTACAATTACTAACACTCAGATAAGAACCCATTGTATGGGTGCTTTGCACGCTACATCCAGAGAAGCTTCTGGAATTTGAGCGCCTTCTTTATCTTTCAAAAGCATTCAACTAAAATTGCAAGAGTGCACCTTAGCTTCAGTACAACGTAGGCATTTTCGATGCATATATTATCGACGTTTTGAACGACCCTTATTTTTTACCTACCGTGCACAAACAAACCCGCTACAGAACACTTTTACACTGCTGTTGCGAAAAGTAATTTGATTGCCAGATTCTGTTTCACAGAGCAATCAAAGACTCCGGAATTTCAGGAATTGTAAGCTTTCCTGGAGAAAGATGATTTACGTCTGGGTAAAAGGCAGGATCTGTACTTTTTTAAGTTTTCAGTCGTATTTGGGGTTCAGAGTACATGTTATCTTATAGTAATATTTAATTGTACATAGAGTGATCAGGTTTATAATTTGATGCAAATAAGCTTCTATAGCTATTTTGTACTAGCATATGTATCGTCCCGTCATCTTAGCGCGTAACTTCTGTATCTGCTTCTTTACAATTTTTTTCTCGCTGAGGCAGTTTTCTACTTCACATGTATGAATTAACTGATAATCGTCCAATGGTTTGCACCAAAGAGCGAACATCGTGTTATATTGCTAACACAGTCTGACTATAAAACCAGGGCTCGTGAGTGCAAGCCCCGCTCCAACTAAAAATTACAATATTGTGATAAGGCCCGTGAATGGGTACTTAAAATTCATACCTCGCACGCTGAAAAAAAAAACTGGGACGGTTTTGGAACTATGTCTTCTTCAGTATCTTGCAGTATCCTCCTATTTTTCCGTGGCACACCTCAGTTTCTAGTTTCATATACGAGATTTCAGAATAATATTATCGTAAAAGTAGAAAAAAATACGTGAAATGTACGTGAAATATGACTGTTTTGAGTAAAACTCGAAGAATATATATTTTTACGAGGATCAGCAGAAACTTTCATGTTTGTAGCTCAAAATTTCCAATATAACTTAACAATGGCAAAATACGAAAAATGGAAAGAGTTTATGGAGTTTTCAACGCTGAACGCATAAATTGGGGTTAAGCCACCAGCAAAATGGTAAACTTCTAATTCTAATAATACAGTCTCAGTTATAAATACATATTGTTGACATGAATCTGATGGCTTTTCATCACTGATGAAACTCAAATATTCGTTTGCATAAAAAGGTATTTTAGGAGACGACAAGCCATCTTCAAGCAGACATTTAAAATGTACCACTTTATAGGCTTTTAAATGAATACTGAATTATTTAATGCTCGCAATTATTCTTCAACTAGGGAATATTGCCGTTTAATGCAGAATGTTCCTAAGCTACCCTTATCAAATCTAGAGGGGTCCCTATAGACAGCGTACGAGACTGTATCAGGTTTCATTAAGGAGCGGGAGACTTTGACATGTGACAAAAATTCGGATTGCTAAATACAATAGACATTAATCAAAAACAAGAAACATTAAACGGGTTGGCTTCGAGTATGCATGTTTTCACAATGCATGTTACACGATGATATGTTAATTGAAATTCCCCGACGTAAAACTGGATTCCTTTGATCGTGAACGAGAAGATTGGGAAAGATGATAGCGATGTCTTGTTGAAATTATTGCCGATAGGTGGCCAATTTTACACGACCTACAATTGTTGGATGGTGAAAGAATTCTGATATGCTTTACTTACATTTATATTTTCAAGTGATGACTGAAGCGAAACAGACCTACATCAAATGTAAAAATTAGGAAAGAACGAGCCAAGTAATCGGCCAATCTTGTAACAAGATAATCTTCATACCCTGGTTAGATTATGTATACGTACACCTTCTGTTAACATTAATTGTTGCTTTCTTTCACTGAACGTTTCAGATGCTAAGTCAGATATATATAAACTCTGAGAAAATCAGTTTGAAAGGAACAAAAAAAAAATCTTAATTGTATGAAAGCTTCTTGAGATAACATGCACATTATATCATATATACTATATAGTTTACATGCATAAACATTAAATCATAGGAATGTAACATTAATACCAGTTTTACGTAGTTGTAAATATACAAAAGATAAATAAAAGTAGCAACCGTGTTTTAACACTATTAACCCTTAGCCTGCTAAATTTCTAAAATAGACTGGTCCGTCATTCAATATAGGCAATACCATTTATTATTCGAAGGGGTGTTCACTGAAATTTTACTGACTGAATAGCGAACAGTGCAGACCATGATCAGACTGCACGGATGAGCAGGCTGATCTTGGTCTGCACTGGTCGCAAAGGCAGATACAAATGCCGCCAGCTGGCTAAAGGTTAATACCAGTTTTACGTAGTTGTAAATATACAAAAGATAAATAAAAGTAGCAACCATGTTTTAACACTATTAAACACGACTGGTGGTTACACGTCGGGCGTAATAATTTCATGAGGGCGCAGCCCGAGAAAAATTATTTTGTCCGACGTATAACCACCCGAGTGTAGAAGTAGTGTTCTTTAAAACCGGTTTCGCTATCAATTATTTCGATTCTGATATATCTTTTATTGTAAAATTTAGATACGTCTTGTTATAGGGTGTAAATGATGGTGAATTATTATGCACAGCTAATTACCAACTCTGTGCGTGTGTAAATTAATTATGACAGTTATTATGTCTCCAACCACACAGTGGTGTGGGAGACATATTGATTTACTCCAGTCTGTGTGTCTGTGTGTGTGTGTGTCTGTCTGTCTGTCACAAAGCTTGTCCGCACTCTAAGTCGAACATTTCTCATCCGATTTTAACCAAACTTAAACAAATTGTGTTTGACCATAAGACCTCGGCCAAGTTTGATGCCCAACCCTATTGGTTCAGGCATATTAGAGTTATGGCCCTTGAATTACCAAAAAATCGGCTTTTTTTACTTTTGTCCACACTCTTCAGTCAAACATTTCTCATCCGATCTTCACCAAACTTGAACAAAATGTGTTTGACCATGAGACCTTGGCCAAGTTCGATAACTAGCCAAATCGGTCCAAGTATTTTGGAGTTACGGCCATTGAATTGCCGAAAAATCAGCCTTTTTACTCTTGTCCACTCTCTAAGTCGAACATTTTTCATCCGATCTTCACGAAACTTGAACAAAATGTGTTTGACCATAAGACCTCAGCCAAGTTCGATAACTAGCCAAATCCGCCTAGGTACTTCTGAATTACGGCCCTTGAATTACTGATTAGATCCACTCGTCCAGACCATCTAATTGGATCCACTCGTCTAAACCATTTGGAGAAACTAGACATTTTTCATAGGGGCAGTTGTGGGAGACATACGCTTTTCTCAAAAGCGTCTCTAGTTCTATGTTACATTTCGTTTTAAACACATTTTTAAGTAAACAGTTACTGTCAATTTTGAAAGCGCTATTTGTAGGATAAAATAAACATGGCAAATAATGTACCTTAATAGTACCTTACCCTTTTGTCCTGAAATGTCATAGCGGCAAAGTTTTATCACCTTCCAATGATCTCGGTAAACAGTTAATTAACCACATAGACCCATGACCCTTACTGAACCGATTGATCCGGGTATGTCCGTCGACAACAATTAAAGGTAAATGATAGTCGTTATTGGAGTAGGAAAGTCGACACTTCCTGCGGATTTTTGTTGTTGTCCCTTATGGGCCTGCATTCAAACCTTGGTCACTTTTTGTCGTTAAACTGATAAAAATGTTGGTGAAAATTTAATCCTGTTTTGGCCACATAGAGACATTAATTATTTTGGATTATTACACGACTCTATACATACATCCCCAGTCAATAGTTTGTGCGCTATGACCGGTCTACAGAGTGGTGTGTGCTAGGGGCGTCACGGGCGGCAGAGGGGACTGGAAGCTGGCAAATCATATATATAGTAGTCCCACTCATCTCCTCTCCCGTATTTTGCATGTGATGAGGTTGTCATTACGGTGTCTATAGTCAACATTCCAAGATTCTGTAAAGTAGTGGTGCTAAACATATCTAGTTTTTTTTCCAAGCCACTCAAACTTATTACACATTATGGTTTATATAAATCCATTACCCATGTGTTTTCATCATATGAACTTTGCTGAAGAAAAAAAGATAAGCACTAGCTGATTCCAGATGCCAAATTTTATATTTGAGCCTTGCCATGGGAAAACTAACATAGTGGCTTTGCGACCGGCATGGATCCAGACCAGCCTGCGCTTCCGCGCAGTCTGGTCAGGATCCATGCTGTTCGCTTTCAAAGCCTATTGCAATTAGAGAAACTGTTAGCAGGCTGGTCTGGATCCATGCTGGTCGCAAAGCCACTATGTTGGTTTTCCCATGGTACGGCTCATTTGCTCTTAGTTTAGTTTATACTAATTTATTTTAGCTCGATTGTGGTGAAAGCTTTAAGCTTATTTGAACCACTCTCGAGTCCGCTTCCTGGAAAAAAACCCAGAACTGGTGTCATATGAGAAGCCATATAGTCGAGACCCCAGTGGGGCTCGAACCAACGACCCCTAGATTGAGCGGCCGACACCATAACCACTGGACCACCGCTCCATTTCCCCTTGGTTAATAACAGGGATTTGAACAACTTTTTATAGGATTTTGGCTTATTATGGACCGACTATTCACAAATATGGGACAGTTTATAGTTTAAATGAGCAAGTTATTTGTTTTGTACAAGCACTGTATCGTTTATAAGGGAATGTGTTATCCTCGATTTTTTTTACAACCTTGAAAGATATTTCACAAGAACACCGGGTCTAAAATATAATGGAAACTATGGAAGCCGTAGAGGACCACTTTTGATTTTTATTCACGGGTGAAGTTTTTTGAAACAGTTTTAGATAATACAAATTTCCTACGTAAGTTTAAAAATACCGCCTGTGTTTTAAATTTTCTCTTCATAATTTGCAAAAATCTCTTGTACGAAGAAATATCGGGCAGCTCACAATGAATTTTAAAAGCGATTTTGTCTGGAATCCAAAATAAAATTCTAATCTTGCCTTTTTTGCTGTTCGTGATCAGACGGCCTGGCGATATTCCTACCAATTTAAATAAAAATTGATTCAAACAGAATAAAAAACATGATTAAACTAGGAACATATCCCATTTCCGGGCGGCAGAATAGGTTTTGTAAATGTATCTGTTATTCCAAACGGTTTTTATGCGACGGGTTTGGAACATAATTTATACCGTGCCTGACTTCAATTTTAAATTATAATTTTCTTCAAACGAGCCTTTATCTGTGAATGTATTTTACTGCCATCGTTATTATCTATAAAACTAAGTTCGTAAGAGATAAATTTGTTTTTTGTCAATTTAATCGAAGTACGCCCGGAAATAATTACATGATTTATTTCTAAGAAATTTTAATCTTTGTGATGAACGGTATCAGCGTCTTGTTGTTTTTACTTCTTGATTGAAATATGTTCTAGAAACTGCTTGATTTATTTTTTTAATGAATAACGGTTTAGTCTATCTGGCGATTTATGTTGCATGGAAAGTAAGTATAGTCCATTCGGGCCATCATGTTATTGCTTTATCAACAGTCAAGACGAAAGCATTGT
The DNA here is from genome assembly GCF_021730395.1 of Mercenaria mercenaria. NCBI lineage: Eukaryota > Metazoa > Mollusca > Bivalvia > Venerida > Veneridae > Mercenaria > Mercenaria mercenaria. Next base: position 42,812,519 of record NC_069378.1, read on the forward strand.
GATGACCCTGTGTTTGTAAGAAAGGACGATAATGACAACACGACAGTGCAACAGCACGTTGGTGATAATACGGCATTTACAGTTTGTTTACGACGTCACCAACGTCCTGTGCTATTGTGAAGAAGTATATCATGACGGCGTTAATGGAACGTACCTGTAGTATGAAATATTCGCAAATTTCTCTCTATCAAGACTTTTTAAACTAGACCAATGTTATACATCCATGTGCTTATATGAGATTCTGGAATGAAAAGAGACACTTCAGTTTTTCTTTAAAAGATTTTTTTATCATCAAAATCAATTTTTTTAAAAAATACATGATTTTGTTTATGTTTGAGTGAAGATCATTTTGGGGGTCAACATTCGTTCTTGAATTTATTTGTTAGATCAAGTCAGGATAATGAAATTTTATTTCTCTTGAGATGCGGTCGTAAAATTAATAAAACGATACAATAGCATAATTTGATTTTATTGAATTTTTAATTATATTATTAATAATATATTGTGTAACCGCGATAGAAACTTCATAGATGTAAGATTAGCAAGAACAGGAGCCTGGTTAGTCATAAGGTTGCCATGCGACGGGGTCCTAATGGCAGAAGACACAGGGGACGGTCTAAAGAATGTTACAGAAGATTTATGGACAAGGAGATGAACGATCTGGTACGGAACCAAAAAATAGGCATCAGTGGTGATCTTTGCATGGTGACGGCCTTACAATGAGTACGCAATTAGAGTTAGTACAATTGGTGATGTGAAAGAAATTGTCAGAATATCAAGGTGGGTTTAAGCATAAAAAATACATGTCAAACAGATAAGCAGTTAGGTTAGGAGTTACACAGACGACAGTTACATCATATTGCAAGCACTCCGGTCTTTGATGTTGAAATGTTTCAGTCATTAGAACCAACGACCTACTGAGAGCGAGGTGGGTGGTTCCTCACATGAAGAATTTTACACCCCAAGTGAGGTTTCGAACCCTCAGATGTTAAACTGTTAAAGGGTAAGTTATTCGAAGTCAGCGATCTTAACCCTTACCCTGCTAAATTTCTATAATGAACTTGTCCATCTTTCAATTCGGACAGTTCCATTAACTTTTAAAAGGGATGCTTAACAAAATGATACTGACTGAATGGCGAACACTGTATGGTCGCAAGGGCAGAATCACTTGCCAGTTAATCGTTATCATAAAAACATATTCATATAATGGCAGTAAGTGGTATTAAATGTCGCAAATTATCTTTTATAGGCAATAATATATTAATATTCATCTGTCCCATTGCATTAGGTTTTGTTTAGGAAAAAAAAAGAAATAAATGATATAAAAATGGTAAGGTAAAAATGATGTAGTGTATATCTATTGGTCCGCTTTTATTCACATCGGAACATTTTCATACAATAACAGTAGGCTGCATTAACCCTTACCCTGCTAAATTTCTATAATGAACTTGTCCATCTTTCAATTTGGACAGTACCATTAACTATTAAAAGGGATGCTTACCAAAACGTTACTGACTGAATGGCGAACAGTGCAGACCATGATCGTACTGCACGGATGTGCAGGCTGATTGTGGCAACGTTAAATGTCGCAACGCCGCTAAATGTCGCAACCACCGTTAAATGTCGCAAGGTTGACATTAAATGTCGCAACCACCGCTAAATGTCGCAAAATCGTCTGCCGCTTAATGTCGCACCTTTAACGTTAAATGTCTCAAAAATTTGCCCATCGTTATATGTCGCAACACCAACGCTAAATGTCGCACAGCAAAATAAGGTAAGTTAAACAGTCTTTACAACTTATAAATAAGACTGGGTAATGCATGCTTGATTTGGGAAGGGCTGAATTGACCTTTCACTCTAATTTGCACGTTTGCTTTTCAGTGGTTCGCACCATACATACGTTATATATTTCATATATAAAAGTTTGAGCACTAACGTGGTACTCGCCACAGTACTAAATTTATTTCAGGTCTGAACTATGTAATTCTATGGAGTCCTGTTTAGCTCATACATTAAGCTCGCGCTCCGTATTGTCGCGCGTTGTATAGCATGTTTTTAGTCGACCTGAATTTCGTTACACAACAGGCCGGGGCCAGAAATTGTTGATGGAGGGCGGGCGGGGGCACCAGTTTACAACAAAAGCGTCACCGGCGACGTGCGGTAGGTACGGGGTTCCTCTGTCCGTATTTGTGGGAAAGTTATACAGGTATGAAATGTTGGCCTGTGGTGCATTTTTGTCTATTTTTTAGGTACGTACTAGAGGGGCACTCCCCTTATTTTAGGTAGTTAGGGTCTTTTCCCATTGACAATTTTGAAATACAAGTATGGAATGCTGGACTTTTATTGCATTTTTTGTTCAAAATTTCGGTGTATGGGAGGGGTTATCCCTGTCATTTTCGAGGGCTCAGGGTCTCTCCCCGGGAAAGTTTGAAAAACAGGTATAAAATGGTTGCCTATGGTACATTTTTTTCTCTCTTGATTTTAAGGTACTGGAGGGGTACTCCCCCATTTTAAGGGGCCAAAGGTTCTTCCCCCTGAATTTTGAAATATAAGTATAAAATGTTCGCCTCTGGGGCGTTTTGGGTCTACATTTTGAGAAAATATTATTTTCAAAATAGTTGGGTGCAACTTTGATGAGTCACTAGTAAGCCAACAAGGGTGGGGTTTGAGGTGGGGGGGGGGGGGAATCGGCTCGGGCAACAATCCAAGCCTGTTACACAACAGGATGTTCAACTACGCGGCACAAAGACTGTGTTTTGTACCAGCTGTAGAAAACGAAGATGTTCTATTAATCAGCCATGGGTTCTATTTCTTTGTTTGGAGGTTTACATTTAAAGTCATAAGGTAACTATCAAGCTTCAATGGCGGAGAAAGATCCTATGTGGTCCTCTGTACATTCTATCAGGTAAAGCGGGAATTTTGATATTATTTTACTTTTAAAATTGTTTGGTTTAGTCTCATTCCCCTCATTATCCTACTTTTCCGCCTACCCACACATAACCTCCCCCCCCCCCCCCCCCCCACACACACACCCCACCCCCACCACCACTCTCTCTCTCTCTCTCTCTCTCTCTCTCTCTCTCTCTCTCTCTCTCTCTCTCTGTCCCCCCCCCCCTACGCCTCTTCAAAAATGTAAATATTTATATTTTCTATTAATTGTCTTGGTGGTGTGTTTGTGTCTTAAATTTCTGTGTCGTTATTCACCCCGTTCCCCACCCATACCCAACCCCCACAAACATACAACACTATTACCAAATCGTATTTAGTTAGAAGAAACCTCAGAATATTTCTGTCCTAAAACACTAGCCCTATTAAAAAATAATCTCACAAATATTTTTCTTGCGTGACTGTTCAAGCAAGGTGTGGATCTCAGGTGAGCGATCCAGGGGCATCAAGGCCCTCTTGTTGCTATACGTAACAGCACTTATCATTAAGATAATTATTTGTATTACATAAACCTGTTAATTTTTCTTCCCTCAAAAAAGTAAATATACACAAGGAATTGATAGTCATAGTGTCAAATAGGAAGTGCGACATTTAGCGTTGGTGTTGCGACATATAACGGTGGGCAAATTTTTGCGACATTTAACGTTAAAGATGCGACATTTAGCGGCAGACGATTTTGCGACATTTAGCGGTGGTTGCGACATCTAACGTCAACCTTGCGACATTTAACGGTGGTTGCGACATTTAGCGGCGTTGCGACATTTAACGTTGCCACACTGATCTTGGTCTGCCCTGGTCGCAAAGGCAAAATGACTTGTCGCCAGCAGGCTAAGGGTTAACAATGTCACAAAGTACGTATTACGGACAATAATTATATTCATTTATCTCACTGCATTTTGTTTTCAGAAAAAAAGGAGAAATTATACGAGGAAGTGGGGAAAAATGCTTTAAATATTTTTTTTTTTTTTTTTTGGTATGCAATTAAGCATATTCACCCCCCATGATTGAAATGTCACCCAAAACGTCATTTGTCATTTTTACGACCAAAGTCACTCGTTTCTGTACACTTAAACGCGTTTGGGAAATTTACATCCTAAACAACTATTCCGCTTGTTTAATTCAACTTTGGTCTCGGTGGACATACCAAACGAATCATCTCAATACAGGAGTTGTTAAAGAGGTCAGGGGTCTATGGGAATACTGATTGTCGAGGTTATGAAAGGCTATAAATCTTTGGCCAATCGATCAGTGGTATTTTGATAGAAGTCAGTTACAATAGTGATGCATTGATGTACAATTTATTTTATCTGAAATCAAACAAGGGTTTAAAAAAAAGTCATAATTGTGAACCTTCGCATAACAATTTGCTTTAGAGTTCACATGACAGTAATACTTTGCCGAATAGATAGTCTTGATTTATGTTTCTTTAAAAGACCGTTTACCAAATTTCTACCTTTATTAAATTACACGCTCAGTATTTTCCCTCTTAAATGTTTTAAAGAATATGAGCATGGATTAAACTAAACCTTATTTCGATAATGAACCACTTTCATAAGGTCCTTAAATTAAATATTCCATGCAACAGAATCCAAACAATGACTTGATTCAACAAGAACACTGCATTGACTTTGGGCAAATTCTTGACAGATAATCGTTGAGCGAAAAAACAATACAGAATGTATAAATTCCAATCACGGTAATCAGTTAATTAATAGGCAAATAATATCAATTAATGAATTTTTTATTTTTATATCAACGAAATAAAACATCATAATGTATAAATCTATGGTAAATTAGTAGTGTAACGATTTACGCTGTTATGCGCAAACACTTTTTTATACGGTAGAGCATGGTTGTCAAACCTTACACTTAAAATTTTGATTGAAACTGTCATTTTTTTGAAAATAATTAAGGTATGTCTACCGAATAGCATTGACTGAAAAGCGCGACTTCGCGACATACGAAGAAATGGATATTCTAACTATACTTAGACATTGTCAGGCTTTCATTTCCCACGAGCGGGGTATAACATTAGATTAGCCGAATAATGATTTTATTCGATATTTGTTCAAAGTGCAAAGGAGATATTATTAACAACGACATGCGACTGTTTTTTTTTTTTTTTGTATTTATTGCAGGTATTGTCTAGGATGAAAATGGTCACCATAAATCTTAATTTTATTTTTAGATTTCACTTTTCCCGTTAAATTCCTGTTTGGGTTCCGTACTTAAACACATTCCCAATATTTATATAATTAGGCAGTAAATCAACGATCCTCTAATACAAGTCTTACTAAATTTATGCATGTGACTTATGTCAACATCACTGATCTGGTCATCATAAAGGCAAATGTTTTGACAACGTATCATATGTGTAAACTGTCAGATAAACAAATACTTCGATTATATTCTACACCTAATTCAGGATAATTAGCATTTTATGAACTTTGAAACATGCATTTCATTGATATAACGAATTCTGTATTGATATTTTGTATTTAACTGAATTATTACGAGTTATAAATTACTACGTTTATAGGTCAGTTACGCGCCACACCTATTGTATCCCTCTTGTTTACCTTTGACAGCTGTCATATGTCAAATAGTATGTTATTTCTGTTATATTTACTAGCTGTGTTTTATAATTTTCAGTCACTATGATAGTAAGAAATCAATTGACATTATTATTAAACCAGATATGCATGACATTATAAATTTTTAAGTCATGACCCAACCCATATACAGCCATGTACCAAGTCATCTACATATAACATACAATACTAGTTGGAGCAATAAGAAGGTGTATATTGGTAGTTCAGGAAAGAAAAGGGCCATTGAAGAATCTCTGGTATTTTAATAAAACGACAAATACAAAAGGCAAAATAAACTTTTTTTTCGGTTAGGTGCACAAGTAAAATGCACACGCATATTGACAATTTTCACTTCTATTACATTCGAGTCAATATTTTTATTTTATTATTAGTTGTACTAGATCATTTAACTATAATTGACGTTGTAAATACCGAAAAATGTAACATAATTTATTACATTGATACATTGCGGTCAAACGATTTCACTTAAGAAATATCCTAGTCAGTAATGTACGGTGTTCCGTTGGGGCCATCGCAGTTTCGCGTTGTCGTCCTAAGGGCGAAATCGCGAAACGACGATATTTTGACGCGAAAACGCGATTCTTTGACACGAAAACACGATGCTATAACGCGAAAACACGAAACAGAAGTATCGCGTTTTCGCGCTGTTAATATCGTGTTTTCGCGTTTTCGCTCTCGATCTGCCATCGTCTTTTCGTGTTTTCGCCTTCGTGGTAAGTAGGGCGAAAACGCGAAAACACGATATTGGTAGCGCGGAAACGCGATATTTTTGGCATCGTGTTTTCGCGACGTTGTATCGTGTTTTCGCCCTCTCAACTTCTAAGGCGAAACCGCGAAAACACGATGTTTTAATATCGTAATTTCGCCTTCCGGTTGGACTTGCGCAAACGCTGGCAAGACTTTTCGAGAGGACGTGAATTCGACCCCGATACATTTCAACCCCAACTTACGATGTTCCTTGGACATTTCAACCCCTCCTTGGACATTTCAACCCCAATCTATGATAAGCATGGCAGGGCAAAAGATGTCATTTTTTTAAAGCGGTTTACCTATTCATCCATTTTTCGACACGCATTCTGTGATATGCATGGAGGCTAAAAGATGTAGCAGTGTATTTATCAGTCCATTTTATAGTTCATAGAAATAGATGATAACATGTAATAAAATGATGAAATCGGAATTGAGTTGATATTTTCTTTTTTAAGGTGATATAGGTTTTGATTTTTTTTAAATATTAAGATAACTGTTATTCATTTTTATCCGTGTATATGCCTGCTTGCCTGTCTACCTTTTCATCAGTCAAATAAGTTAGAACTTTCTATGACTTTATAAATGTTTTTTACTTGAAATCTGTTTTATAATTAGAAGGCAGCCTGAAGGATATAACTTACGTACCAGTTTACAAGTAATTTATTTAAAGCAGGGAAATGTCTCTTAATGTATTCCTCTTTTTTGTTAGTAAACATATATAAATACTGTGTGAATCCAGGCGATGCTTAAGTTCAAAAACACGCACGAAGTGTATAAAACGGCAATGTTTAGCCGCATCTGCACTTAGAAAATAACAACATATTAATAGAATAACAGTTTCAGTTTCAGTTTATTGGCAATCAGCAATACATTTGCCTTCGGCCATTTACAAATATGAAAAACTTATGGCAAAGACAATCATACACGAGAAAGTGAACATATATACAGAAGGCAAAGAACAAAACAGAATAATTGTATCCGATCAGAAGACAAGCAGATTTTCAAGAGTATTCTTTCTTACAGTTATTGCTTCTTTAATATATTTTGCAAGACTATATATAGATCTTTTACTACTGGATGATATTAGTGTATTAAACTTTAAATTTAACAAATTATCAACTTTAAGATGTCATCGTCAAAATCTCAAGTTATATCCCGCAAAAAGCAACAAAAAAAAAAACATTTGGATTCGCGAGAAACACAATGGCACACTATTACAGTGTTGTGAATTAAAGTCATACCGCTTATCAACTAGCTACAGGGTCATAAAAAGATAGAAACTGGTAAAGTTCTGCATGCCGGGGGTCAGATAAAGTCTCCATACGGTGCTATATATAGTCAGAAAAATGTTGCATTCAGATTTAGAACAACATAAAAATATTGAATATTTTGCTATATGCGAAATAAAACATTTTATTTTTTATTTTACATTTTCACACTACCGGTAGAAATAGAATGACCACCAAAATCGCACAAATACTTTATTTGCAAAAAAAAAAAATGTCAATAGCATGTCGGCTTGAGTTTCGTGATCAGTTCAGTTGAGAATAAGCCCAGTGTCATAAAATGCTCTCTCTATATCTTATCCATATATTGTGTGTCGTTTTGTCTGTCATTTTGTCTGTCAGTCAGTCTGTCTGTCTATATAATGTATGTTTGTATGCCATTTACTACAGATGGAATCTGCCATAGTTTGTCCTTGAAATGAAAAACAAATCCTGTGACAACTAGCGGGAGCTAAAAGAAGCAATTTCAGATGGGACAGATGTTATTTGAAATGACTATATACCATAATAAATTTAATCTAATAAAATTATGTCGAGCATTATTTAAAGGTTTGGACAAAAAAGTTCCATAAGGAAATTGATGAGAAGTTTTAATAAAATCTGCAATATAGAAAGTTTTATGTTTGCAAATTTTTTTATCTTTTTCACCTACAAGTATTATTGAATATCTTGTGTTTTATTAATTGATCGCGATAATTTTATTTTAACGGTACTTGGTAAAATCCAAAAACAGGTAAAGCAGGTGTTTTATCCTATAAGTGGTGTTCATTTTAACTCTAAATACGAGGCGTAAATCCATAACAGATTTGTAGTCAAGTGGATAGTGTGTTGGACCTCTATTGTTTTTATGTTTGTATGGTGTAGGTTCGAGCCCTTCTGTTTTTAAAATGATTTTACTTATTCTATTTTTGTAGGTCTTTTTATATCGTCTTTTGTATTTAGTTTTTCTTTCATTCTTGCAAGAGATTTCTTTATTCATGGTTATAGATTTAATGATTCTTCTAATATGAGATCCTCTGAAAAATCAATAAGTACTCAGTATAAGTGCACGAGAAAATCATAATACAAATAGTTTTACCTGTATTCTTCTCCAGGTAAAAACATGTTAGAAAATTAAAAAAAGGAGCTCGCCTGTACTCGAAGCAGTACCGTAAGCTTACAAACCATACGTGTTAACCACTAGACCACGCCGCTACTTTTATCGGTTTTGCAATATGTAAGATATTTGTCATGTAATGTGTCCACCTGATTCCCTATTTCATTGGTATGGGTTGATCCGGTATCAGTAAATAAAGGCCACAGTTATCGCGTTTTGTTAATACTTTGCATACACACTAATAAGCTTTGATAATGTGGCAGTTGAGTCCAGTAAGTCCAGGGGTGTTCAAAGATAATCCGTCACAGATCTATTGTAAAGCAATTATTGGATTTACCTGTATTGGAAAATAAACAGTGTCGATTGTATTGAGGTCAACTGCCACATTATCAAAGTTTATTAGTACTTCATGTTACAGTTTTCTCTGAAAAGGTCACATGTCCTACTGAACAGAACATCTTTATAAATACTTCATCTATGTTAAACTAGATTGGCTATAAATGCATATGCGTATGTTTAATACCAAATAAATGATACGTTATGTTACATTTGTGACTGGAAAAGTGGATCTATTGCCGATACGAAAAAATAAACCTCCAAATATCCTAAGATCGTGTCAAATTTGTTTGACTGTCCTAATGATACGACTTTGATGTCCAAAGATGAAATCTTTAGAGTGACCACACATTCTAACATGACTCAATTTGATTTAAGAAATAATTTATGGCAAAAGAGTGTTTTCACACCAATTTATGCACGATGGGCAGTTATACGTCGGGCGTAACAATTTCACGAGGGCGCAGCCCGAGTGGAATTATTTGTACGACGTATTACCATCTGAGTGGATAAATAGTGTTAAAATACGGTTTTGGCATAAATCATTTCGATTCTAATATGCCTTTAATCTAAAACAGTAGATAAAATATAGAAGCGCTCTTTAACAACATTAACATCACCTCACGTTAATCTGAAGTCATTCTAGCGTAGGAGTGTTTTAATTAACAGAGAAAAACCTATTAAAATTCCAGTTAAACGAAGATGGAAATTAAGCTCGGTATTTTCAATAAGGCATTCGAGTAGTCTATCGTCTAATTTAGAGTAAAAAAACGTAGGAACTGAACCACGAGTGCGTTAGCACCAGTGGCTAAATACTGAAGCATCTGAACGATGAACCGTGGTAAATTAGACTATACATAACAAGAAGGCATTGATTATTTTCGTTCATTGACATATTTTAATAAAAATTATGCTGGGCTTCGTTTACCCGATGAGTAATGTATCGGACGCCATGCGGCAAGTTGACGTCATCATTGACGTCATAATGCTCTCTTACCAGTCCGCGCGTCAACCGTTGTTTATCACAGATTCTAACATGGCTCGATTTGATTTCCAGTTAAACAAAGAAGGAAATCAAGGTCTGTATATTCTGCTATAAACAACGGTTGACTCATGGACCGGAAAGAGAGCATTATGACGTCAAAATGTCCCATGCTGTCTAATACATTACTCCTTCGGTAATAAAGGCCAGCATAATTAAGAAATAATTTATGGCAAAAAAGTGTTTTAACACTTATTTATGCACGATGGGGGGGGGGGGGGGGGTTATACGTCGGGCGTAATAATTTCACGAGGGCGCAGCCCGAATGAAATTATTTGTACGACGTATTACTGCCCGAATTATTTCGATTCTAATATGCCCTTAATCTAAAACAGTAGATAAAATATAGGAGCGCTCTTTCTTGGTCACAACAAAAACATTGACGTCACCGCACGTGACGTCATTCTATCGTAAGAGTGTTTTAACAGAGAAAAGCATATTAGAATATTTATTAAAATATGTCAATGAGCTTGTCAGAATGAAAACAATCAAGGCATTCTTGTGATTTATCGTCTAATTTACCACGGTTCATCGTTCAGATGCTTCTGTATTTAACTACTCTGGCTAACGCCCTAGTGGTTCAATTCCTACGCATCTGAACTCTGAACAGTTGTAAACTAGACAATAAACAACTCGAAGGCCTTGATTATTTGTTAGATATACAGAGCTTGATGTCCTTCTTTGTTTAACTGTAAATAAAATCGAGTCATGTTAGAATTTGCGATAAACCACAATTGACACGTGGACCGGTAAGAGGACATTATGACGTCAATGATAACGTCAAATTGCCGCATGACGTCCGATACATTACTCATCGGGTAAATGAAGTCCAGCATCATTTTTTTAAAATATGTCAATGGACATGCCAGAACAAACAATCAAGGCCTTCTTGTGACTTATCGTCTAATTTACTACGGCTCATCGTTCAGATGCTTCAGTATTTTTTATCTGTAGAATGTTGTAAAGACTGGGATTAATTTAATGTGGAAAGACACAAATGTAATATTTTTTTATTACATGTAAGCTTTTCCTGTCGAAACACGAAAGATCATTTTTTCTTTAAATCTTATAGACAAGTAATTTCGACCAATGTCTCCTATACATGTATTTGAAACTTGACAGTAACAGTGATCAGTAACAACAGTACTTGTGCATGGTGCATGTTGGTTTCTTTCAGAAACAATATTTGCATAGTTATGGAATTTTGTTTTCTGTTACTATACTATATACATAGAGTCTGCGTATGCAATATTGTGCCACCTAATCTCCTGAACCCATGCACGTAATTTAATATGACTCAACACAAGTGTTAGTACCAACCCTAGTTGTCCATGGTGCATGTTAAGTTCCTTCAGAAAACCTCTGCACAAGTATGGAACTTATTTTGGATAATACATCAGTGCATATGCAATCTTGTGTGCGTGTAATATCCTTTACCCATGCACACAATTTAATGAAACTTAACACAAATGATCAGTAGTAAGCCTATAGTTGTGCTTGGAGCATGTAAGTTTTTATCAAAAATAAAATCTGCACAGTTACATGACTTTGTTTATAGCTCCACTATTCGGAGAATATGGGTGCGTTTTAGCTCCACCATTTGGAAAACAAGAGTGCTATTCTGCTCGCCTTGGCGTTGGCGTGAGCTTTTTTGGATAAAGGGTTTCAGCAACCTTTGTTTTAGCTCGACTTCGAAGAATAGTCTAGCTATTCTACTCACCCCTGGCGTCGGCGTCACACTTTGGTTACAGTTTTGCATGCAAGTACATATGGCTCAGTCAAAGGCATATAGCTTTGAAACTTATTTTCCTCTTAGTCCTGTCAATCCTAAAAATGACCTGGCATTGGATTGTATAGTAAATGTTTAATGGTATTCTCTTAGGGAATATGTTGTTATTGAAGAATCTGAATGATGCCCAGCTGGCATCATTGAGCATTTTGAGAAATTCAAGATGGCATCCAAGATGGCCGCCAAAATCAGAAAAAATATATCAGTGGTGCAAGAAATAACTTACACATTTCTTTTTGTTGATTGATTGTCAAACACAATCATGTACAAATTTTTACCTATTGATTTAGTCAATCTAAGATGCCATCTAGGACGGCTGGAATTCAAAATGGCGGCTAAAATGGCTGCCACAATTGCCTTTTTTGGCGTATTGTATTATCTTATCAAGTTGGTTATCATATTTGTTGATATAAGTGTTACAATATGTAATAACTATTTAAATGAAATAACAATTTTAATCATTTGACTATTTAGCTGATCCAAAATGGCTTCCAAGATGGCCGCCAAACTTGAAAATAAGTTGGTAACAATGCTGAATATTGATCTTATTTCATTGGTCTGTTAGTATATATAAAATCAATCATCAAGAACATTCTAAATACATGTTTTTATTTATATTTGCTTATTTTACAAAGAATATGTTGTACAATATGGCTTATTAAGTAACATTAAATGTAAAATCAAACATCGTGTTTGTATTCATAAAGACATGTTAAAATGCGCATTGAAATGAAAATGCCAGAATAATTATGTGAAGTTCTTTTCACATAACCACCTAACGCAAGCATGGTCCTGTCGAAATATACAAAACATCGTACATGGAAGTCGAGCCTGATTACATCTGCACCATTTTATTAAACATGGGTTGTCACTCGAGCACCAGCACATTATTATCTTCAGTACTTCGGATGATGTCAAAGCTACAGTGGGTGCTACTGATACAGGAACCAGTGTCTTCATTACCTCTTCCCTACGTCAACCATATTCACATGGGTCTATATTTGGTGTGTATGCATGAAGAGCATGATTCCATGCACAGGCCTGTAAATGTGTAAATATTTCAGTTATCCCCGGTGATTTCATTCCGGATAGCGGACGTGTTCTTGGTTTTTATCACTTCGTTTGGCAGCTTGTACTGTGTATTTCAAAGCAATTTAAGGGGTCACTTTAGTATTTATGGAAGGCTTTAAATGTTTCGAAGGTGCAATCATGCAGGTAGCGGCTGCAAGTGTATAAACTCCGATTTTGTTTTTAGTTACACATTCTGAAATCGGAGAGACATGTGACTGATTTTTACATTATCTTTTTAAGGTATCGATGGAGGCCTTGAGAAACAAAAATCAAACAACACCAAATCATAGAAAGAAAGAGTTGTTTGACATGAAAATTGAACAGCATGTAAAACATGTATATTACTTTACGAAACAAGTGTCAGTATACTGATATAAACATTGAATTCCGGAAAAGGGCTGCCTAAAGGGGTTCCACTTCCGGACAGTTAAACGCCTTTGTTTATCTTTATTTCTTTACAAATGACATTCATTTTCAAAGGGAGACAACTGTTCCCGATTATTTTAAGTACAAATGCCATTCATTTTCAAAGGGAAACAACTTTTTCCGATTAATTTAAGTAATCTTTGAGAAAAAGTTGTCTCCCTTTGAAAATGAATGCCATTTGTAAAGAAAAAAAGATAAACAATTGCTGAAAACTATGTTCCACCTTGTTACGTGAAATTTCACCGCTCGCACGCTATTGCAAATGCATCAAAACAAACATGTGTAACAGTTCTTTGAAAATGATGAGTTTTTAAAGGCGTTAAACTGTCCGGAAGTGGAGCCCCTTTAGGCAGCCCTTTTCCGGAATTCAATGTTTATATCAGTATACTGACACTTGTTACGTAAAGTAATATACATGTTTTACATGCTGTTCAATTTTCATGTCAAACAACTCTTTCTTTCTATGACTTAGTGTTGTTTGATTTTTGTTTCTCAAGGCCTCCATCGAAACCTTAATGTAATAGATACATAAGTACTCCCTTTAAAAATATAATATTTTCTAAATCGCTATTATGTGGTGTTAGAAATACCTATACGTAATAGTTATTGTTCTAGGAATAGTGCATTGTGTTTATAGACCTGTGAGGGATTTGTGAACCGAGCGAGCGTAGCGAGCGGGGTTTTCAAATCATCTCACAGGTCTATAAACACTATACAGGCCTATTCCGAGAATGATAACTGACTTACCTACATGCTTCTTAGTTTTACATATTCTAGATTGGTTTCGGATTTGAAGAACGTTTGTAACGTGTATGTATGATTAAAAACAAATAGTCATAAGAAGGAACAAGACAATATGTGCTGCAATTTTTTTTTGATACTATTAATATAACAAAAGGCCCAACTTGCTACGCACCGGTAAATATATTTGTCAGCAACTATCATATGACATTTTGTTTTGCATGAAAAATCCGTGCACATTTGGGAAAAATTCGGAAGATTAAAGTCTCTTTCTGAGATCACCAATGTGTGTCTAGTCAATTAGTCAGAATTTCACACGAATGGTATTTTATAAGTTTTTTATGCCCCCAAGATGGACATATAAAATCGCACTGTCCGTCCGTGCGTGTGTGCGTCCGGTAAATACTTGTCCGGGATGTAAGTCTTACATCCATAAAGGGATTTTGAAATTACTTGGCATAAATATTTACCGTAAGGAGACAACGTGTCATGCGCAAGACCCAGACCACTAGCTCTAAAGTCAAAGTCACGCTTAGAGGCCAAAGATTAACAAAGTCTGTATGAACTCTGCCATCCATGAAGGGATTTTGAAACAACTTGGCATAAATGTTTATCATAATGAGACGATTTGTCATGCTTAAGATCAAGGTCACACTTATAAGTCAAAGGTAAACAGGGTATGTTTCGTGTCCGGTTCATAACTCTTCCATTCATTAAGAGAGTTTGAAATTACTTGGCATAAATGTTCCTCATATTAAGAAAACGTGTCATGAGTATGACCCAGACCGCTGGCTCCAAAGGCAAGGTCACAATTATAGGTTAACATGGTTTGTTTCTTGTCCGGTCCGTAACTCTGCCATTGATGAAGGGATTTTTTTTCAAATTACATGGCATCATGGCATAATTGTTCCATATAATGCGCGGGACCCAGACCCCTAGCTCCAAGGTCAAGGTCACACATAGAAGTCAAAGGTGTTTCTTGTCAGATCCATAACTCTGTCATTTATCAAGGGATTTGAAAATAATCTGACACAAATGTTAATCATAGTGAGGAGATATTTCACTGAGGCCTCTTAGGTCACAAAATGATATGTGATTTTTTGCGCATACAACTGTGGCATTCTTGGGCCTACTTCGGGGGCATTTTCACCAATAGTGACAGCTCTTGTTTTTCATAATTATTATAAGAAACTTTAAGTTTATTTAGTTCTTTAATTTGCTACCTAAATATACATTGCCGTATAAATAGGTATGGATATAGATTTATCATTACATTATCACAAGATATGATATCATAATATACCGTGATCAGGCACACGGCGCGCACACCATCGAGAAGATATTATAACCTTTGGTCTTCTTGACAATATAAGTAATGAGTACAAAACTACTTAAGAGGTTTGTAGTTCGAGGCCTCTGTTTTAATTGACATGGCTACGATTTGAATAAATATTATATAGTTTAAAGTCGTTCTGGTCCTCCGCATCTGATTCACGTGAAGAAGTTGTCAGATACTTGTGGATGTAAATACTGAATCCAGTATAGAATCCATAGAAACTGACAGTTTTACACGAATAAAAGACTGTCAGGTCGACAAAACTTTGTACAATGCAAAATAACTTACGATATTTAAAGGCATAAAATGTCAACTGTTAATTTGGTATGTATTAATAACATTCAGCAAATTAAGAACATTTTTCAGAAAAGAAGACCAGTTTCCCACTTATTACTACTACCTAAAAACTGCCTTTAAATATGTTTAAAATGTCAAACTTATTTCAGACATGTCTGGAATGTATCACGATCATTAAACTGGGCTATTTACTAAATTTATGTTCCATATTAATTGTACAGAAAATCGTCACAATTTACAATTATAGCAGATTAATGATAAATCTGGAGGAAATTTGTGTTGTTTGTATTTTTTTGCAATTATACACTCAACTAAATTCCTAATCGGTCAGTTTATATTGTATTACTATTTTGTTAATAATGCATGCATTTACAAGAAATTTCAGATACCAACATTTGAATAGGTATTGCAGCTAATTATTGATTTATTTTTGGCTGACTCATGGCCAACGTAATCGCATTAGGCGTTTTGACCAATATACCATATTTTGCACGTGCAGTGTATGTGCACCAATATGCACGTGTTAATGAACACTTTTGGCATTAATGACGAAAGTCCTTCTAGAAAAACACATATTATCGTGAAATTGACACAAGAGCAACGCGCCCGGGCTGTCGGAATTTTACAACAAAATTCAAAATCGGTCACTTCATTAAATTGTACTTGGGTTAAATTTCGCCAAAAGAGCGCGGATGGTAGATAACCAACGATTGAAGGTTCTTGAAAACGGAAATAAGGTTTAAACTGGAAATTACCATCAAAGTAACAGCACAGGAGCCTGAAATTCTATCCAAAAATCACAAAAAGTCTGTATATGAAAACAGCTACAAACAAATTATATCAATTTCACCATAATATGTGTTTTTCTAGTAGGACTTTGTCAGTAATGCCAAAAGTGTAAACGAACACGTGCATATTGGTGCACATGCCCTGCACGTGCAAAATATGCAATATTGGTCAAAACGCCTAATGCGGTTACTTTGGCCATGAGTCGCCAAAAATAAATTAATAATTAGCTGCAGTACCTATTCAAATGTCGGTATGTGAAAATCGTGTGAATACATGCATTATTAACAAAATAGTAATACAATATAATATAAACTGACCTTTTAGGAATTTTATTGAGCGTATTATTATCATTACTTTTCTTTGTAAAATTAAATGTCCTGTTTCATGAAGCGTTCTCCTCCCAGACGGACGAGTTTGCCTGTATTAACTTTCAGACAAATATCAAGACCTGTTTAGAATTTAATATTTCAACTTTTACAGTATACAATGTATAAGTCATGTTTAGATCAATTTTCAAGATACATGTATTCAAAACTGGTCAGAAATTTCTCACTTAAAACGTACTTTTTTTTTAAACAAGTGATACTATATTTACGGAGTCAGTCACGCGTTCACCTTAAATAACAGGCACGGATTTCTCATAATTCTACTGCATTGTTTCGGTCGTTTAAGTATAACTTTATATTTAATCTCTGACAAGTGCGTAAGTGTGTCGACAATTTAGCTTAGTGGTTAGAGCATTGGACTATCATCCGAGCCACTCGGGTTCGATTCCCGCTACAGGCACTTGAGATTTTTCGTCATTTTTGTGTAAACAGTAGAGGTAGGACAGGTCTGGAAATTGTTATGGACCTCTTAAATGGTCCATAAGGTGTTTATAGACCTCATCGGAACAAAGAAGCCGGTAGGTAATTTTGATTATGAGATCTCCTGAGAGAGAAAGAGTTGTTATTGACATACAACAGACACAGCACAGAAACATTATGGAATTGTGCGAGATTTACTAGCGTTCCATGCTGACTCTGGGTGTGACACTGTGACAGGCTACTATGGCATTGGCAATTCAAAGGTGATCAAGATGTTGCAAGCTGGTTATCCCTTACAATCCTTGGGTGACATTACAGCTGACTTCAATAACATTATAATAACTGAATCAAAAAAGTTTGTCAGCTGACATCAATAACATTATAATAACTGAATCAAAAAGGTTTGTATCAGCCTCTTATAACCAGCAAACTTCAAACGACATGTCTGTAACGCGACAAATTATATGGGCAGCCAAAGTTGGCAAGTCCAGCAAAACTCTGCCAGTACTGGCTTCATTGGCGCCGACAAAAGAGGCATTTGTTGAAAACATAAAACATTTACAGGCCTGTATATGGAAGCATGCTCTTCACATCAAATATGGACCCATGTGAATATTGTTGACGTAGGAATGAGGTAATGAAGACACTGGTTCCTGTATCAGTAGCACCCACTGAAGCTTTGGCACCACCAGAAGTACTGAAGATAATAAAATGCTGGTGCCCTAGTGACAACCCGTGTTTAACATAATGGTGCAGCTGTAATCAGGCTCGATTTCCATGTACGATGTTTTGTACATGTCAACAGGACAATGCTGATCAATGCAACAATGAACAAAGAACATGCGTTTGGCAGTTTAAGTGAAAAGAACTTCACATAATCATCCTGGCATTTTCATTTCAATGCGCATTTAAACATACCTTTATGAATACAAACACGCTTTTTGATTTTATATTTCATATTACTTAATAATAGCAGCCATATTGTAAATAATCTATACCATATTCTTTGTAAAATAAGCAAATATAATTTAAAACTTGTGTTTAAAATGTTCTTGATGATCGACTTTATATATACTAACAGATCAATGATATAAGACCAATATTCAGCATTGTTTCCAATTTCTTTAAAGTGTGGCGGCCATCTTGGAAGCCATTTTGGATCGGCTAAATAATCAAATGAATAAAGTTATTATTGCATTTAAATAATTGTTACATATTGCAACACTAATATCAACAAATTTGATTACCATACTTGATTTGTTAATACAATACGCCAAAAAGGCGATTGTGACAGCCATTTTAGCCATTTAGCCATTTTGAATTCCAGCCGTCCTAGATGGCATCTTTGATTGACTTAATCAATAAATAAAGATATATACATCTGTCTGAAACATATAAAGTAAAATCAATCCGCAAATAACAATTTGTAAGTTATTTCTTGCACTACTGATACATTTTTTTCTGATTTTGGCGGCCATCTTAGATGCCATCTTGATATTCTTAAAATGCTCAATGATACCAGCTGGGCATCATTCAGATTCTTCAATAACAACATATTTCCTAACAGAATACCATTAAACATTTACTATACAATCCAATGCTGGGTCTAAAACAATTATCACATTTATTTACCAGACTATCTTTTTGTAGGTCAATTACCAACCTCGGGTTTTCTATACAAATAAGTTCAATATCAATACAGTCCACATAATATTTGTGCAATCTTGTGTGCATTAAATTGCAACGTACTGTGTCAGTTACACTATTTAATATAACAGGCCCGTAACCTATAGGATGATATAATGTTTATACATGTACTCCGACTACTCGCTTACTTTTTGCAAACGTCATGCGAAAGTCTTTCTACGAAATTATTGTTTTCGAGCGGAATGTCCAAGTAGTGTGCATAAAGCTGTCCCATATATTTAAAAAAAAAAACTGAAATTATTATATAGATTTATTTTACTGTAAAATGAGCGAAAAAAATACGGGGGTCACCGACTTCGTTTTCGCTGTATTGTCTTTAATTTCCCCTACCCCCATTTTTACGCGCAGATTTTGTGCATCAAAATTTCAGAATGAACTGTTTGCATTTTAGGGGACAATAAGTTAATCACAAAAAAAGTTTACAGCAACACAAATTTCATTTAAAGCGTATTCTTATTTCGTAGGCCATTTTCCGATTTCTTTCTGATTTTTATCGTCATACGTGTATACATGAATGCATGTTTCACACAAAAAAGCGTAATGAAAAAATTATACTTCTTAATCAAACATTTTATTGCTCGTTCTCCCTGGCCTCCATAGAATTTTTGTTAATTTTCTGAAAATGTTCCTGAAATGTTTATGAATAAAATAAGATCATAAAACTTCTTCACTAACGAATTCATTTTCAAGCTACGATGCTATGAAACAAGTTGGAAAGTTCAAGCACAGTTAAAACGCTACGTCTTTTTCCCGAGTTTTTCAACTAAGTTCACATTATCTGTTTGTAGTATTTATTTGCAGCCTTTATTGAACGGTTTGTTAAGTGCAATAACTTATTTATTTCATGTACATACACTTTTAATGTATGACGTTAACTTCATGTCGTTCTGACTGTGCATACTTTGGTTAACTTAAAATTGTTTGGGTTGACGCCAGTTTTCGTCAACATTTTATTCTTTTACGAGCACTAAACACTTTTCCAACAATAATTTACAACTGTCTCGTTTAAAAATATTAGTCACGGACAAAGTGACTGTACTGGACACCAAACCTAAGACCGTTCGGTTGACGGGCGAACGGTCCAACCATTGTGTCCTTCGGTGCGACATGAAGGATGTTGGTTATTTTTGACTGGATGATATAGACAAGAAACTTTTTTCTAAGGGTCAGTTGTATATGAAGTTTTCAAAACGAGAATTATTCTAAAATCACATATTTGTTAAGCATGATTTAAAATGTTCATTTTGAGAAGATGAAAGTTAACATCCAGCTATAATAATCACGTTATTCAAATTTGAAAAAAAAAGCAAAAAACAAACAAATATTTATAAAAATGGTGGAAGTTTTTATCTGAGTGTTAGATATGAATACGGTCAAATGCGGACAAAATCTTAACAATACGTATTATTACTCTAACATTAATGAATAATTTTTTTTTACTTCAATGCGTTCATTCTAGCAAAACCGGAAGGCTAAAGTGTGATATTAAAATATCGTGTTTTCGTATTTTCGCCTTCGCGGTCAGCAGGGCGAAAACGCGAAAACGCGATACTTTCACACGAAAACACGAAGCAAAAATATCGCGTTTTCGCGCTATCAATATCGTGTTTTTGCGTTTTCGCCCTACTAACCACGAAGGCGAAAACACGAAAAGACGATGTTAGATCAAGGGCGAAAACGCGAAAACACGATATTAACAACACGAAAACGCGATATTTTTGCTTCGTTTTTTCGTGTGAAAGTATCGCGTTTTCGCGTAAAAATATCGCGTTTTCGCGATTTCGCCCCTAGAACGACAACGCGAAACTGCGATGGCCCCAACGGAACACCGTAGAAAACAGTCACGTATTCATTTGGCTAGTTCTTTAATTTCCAAATTTACATTTCATTTCACACAATCGTCATCAGGTTATATAAAAGAACGAGATATCTGAATTGATGTAAGTAATGCATATCTGAATCCTTTCATCATCCAACAGTTTTAGATCGTGTAAACTTTGCCACCTATCGGCAACAATTTCAACAGGACATCGCTATCATCTTTCTAGATCTTCTCGTTCGCGATCAAAGGAATCCATGTTTTACGTCGGGGGAATTTCAATTAACATATCAGCGTGTAACATGCATTGTGAAAACATGCATACCAGAAATCAATCCGTTTAATGTTTCTTATTTTGAAATCCCAATTATTTGTCGCGTGTCATGTCTAAAATCAACTAAACCGACTCCATAAATGGTAATAGGTTTTCATGCAAAATGTAAGGGTAGCGTTCTGATAATGTGTACATGTACAAAATGGGAGTATCATATGTCAGACGGTCTTGCCCCTCGGCTGAATGTTTTTTCTTTCTTTTAGTTTCAATAAACAATTACAACCATTAAATATAAGGTTAATTTTCATTTTGAGTTATAAATCAGCACATTTTTCGTATACATGCAATTGATAAATTAGCAAAGGGAGTATGAAAACCTTTAATATTCAGAATTTTATTACATGATTGGGGTATGCATATTCTTTTTCGGTAACTGCATCGTACCGCCTTGTTCATTATTTGACAGAGCCTTGTTTAAGAAATAATAAGTTCCCAAACGTGGTTTATCGTAGAATAACCCGAGTTTTGAATTCTTATGCGTAAGAATATATCACGAAGGCCGTAGAACTGAGTGATATATTGTTTCGCATAAGAACGAAAAACTCGGGTTATTCTACGATAAATCACACTTGGGAACTTATTATTTCGATTCTAACACGACAAACTAGTATCAACATTGTTAGAAAAAATGGTAACTACTTTTTTACGCCCGTGCTATGCACCTTGATCGGATGATGTCATTGCACGCGAGTGGTTTATTGCAGAATAACCCGAGATAGAGTTTGCTCTACATGTATGTAGGTTATTTGCCGGTCGTGTTAGAATCATTATTTGACAGGTCCGTAAAGACGTAACACAACGTGTATTTTAGAACATCGTATGAAACACTGAAAAAAATGAGGCAATTTTATTAACATTAGACATTTAAAAGTGAACGATGTAATACAGCCTCGAACCAGTGCGGCAGACCTATATGATCTATACGGGCTTATAACGAAAGCACATATTCATTGAAATTATATTTATGTTTTAATATTTTTAATGTATTGGTACTTAAAACCCACATCTTTGCAAGACATACAAACGTGCACATCAACTAGTAACAAAAAATAGTACATTAATTTTTGTAACAGGCAAAATCGTTGATATATATTGATTTCAGTTAACTTGGTCTGCAGTTCGGAGTTCGCGTTTCGAATTGCGAACTGCAAACTGGTCTGCAGCTCGCAGTTCGAATTGCGAACTGCAAACTGGTCTTCGAAACGCGAACTGCGAACTGCAGACCAACTTAACTGATAGTTTATATACTGTAAATATTCAAGGATATAAAATTGATGACAGTTTTATGTCGTTGAAAAAAATACGCAAAAAATCATCGCAAATATCCCCATATTCATTAACTGATCATCATGTTCAGTTTTATGTATCTTGTTAGCAAGGTTTTTTCACTAATGTTATACTGCAAAATTAGCAAAAATCAGTAATAAAATGTCAGCTTTCATCATTCATGCATCTTTGGTCACGGTTACAGCATATTCTACTCCGACAAACCGCAAAATAAAACAAATTCGACAACTTTAAAATATCAAGAACGAGCATTTCATTAAATATGAAATAAAAAACAACAATAATTATTTAATGTATGTGAAATAAGTAAATGCTTCTTTTCAGGTTGAGATGGACACACACGGATTCATAGAGATGTTTTCTTTCACACGTCTTAGCGCGTTACATATTTTGTGAAATTCTAAACTCACTTTTTTATCTGCTTGCTGAAAAAATATTTCTAGATGTTCGATTTGTATGCATAAATGCCTGTTATTTAATTTATAAATGATCATGACATATGAAATACTTTTTAGACGGATCAACAATCTTAACTGACCTTTTTTTAACAAAAATAAAGTTTTGCTATAAAATAAAATAATAACATTTCGAACAAGTAAAATTCTAACTGATTAGAAATAATATTCTACAGCCTATCAAATATAGTCGCCGGCTCTGACCAGTTGAAGCAAAATTTTACTGTAACTGTTGTCGCCGGGACTAATAATTTTACCTAACTTTGTTTCACGGGAAAGGTTCGGCAATAGACAGACCCTCACGTGTACAACAACTATGTATTGAGCTGACACAAATTTGGTACATGTCCAACGACAACGATGAAAACAAAACTGTGTTACAGTCATTTTTATTGAGTAGGACAAACCGTAAAACGACACTAAGACATATCGACTATTTAATACATAGGATAGCATTTTCAATAAGCATTTGTTTTTAGTGGAAACGACAAATAATACTTATGTTTGTAATGTCAAAATAGCTATTTCGTGTTTATATTCTGTGACATTTTATCATGTTACTGTAAACTACCGTCATTTTATGATTACGTTATTATGACAAGAACTGACGAAATTATGCAATGTTTCTGTTCTGCATACATTCCTTAATTATTTCTGCTATGCAATCATGGCGAAAGCATTTTTCTTTTATCTTGAAATAAATGCAAGATTGGTGCCGACTCCCGGAATGGTTTATAGCAGTCTCCAATGAGCTATAGTTTTTTTCAGAAATATGTCTTTTACTTTCGTGATAAAAAAAAAAAACCTTAAAAGAAGACAATTTTAAGTCATATTTACGGAAGCTTAGAAGGGCCTTCAGTTGTGAGAAAATGTTTTCACAAGTACAGAAAACTAAGACGAGATGCCTAAAACTTTATGGTTTTCTCGCATTAAAATGCTCGCACTGTAGTATATTTTTCCATCAACACGATTTAAATTTAGTTGCAAAGAAAAAATCTTTTGTCATTTCGTATATTTTTATATCGACAATTAGCTCTGAATAAACATGTTGGAATAATTTTTATGAGATGGCTAGATATGTTTTGGTGATGACGTCTTAAATATTTCACGATGCCGAAATAAAACTTTTTGCATTTCGCGTATTTTTGTCGACATTATTTTTGGAAGTGGCTTCTCAAATACTTCTTTGAAAGTAACTGCGAAGACGTTATACGGTTACATGACCACGTGCATAAGACTGTTTTCTCAGAATGTATGTTTTAGCTGCCTCTGAACAAAGTGTACCTCATCAATTAGTTTCAGAGAATAGATAAGGTTCTTACAATCATCCATTTGTCTGCATCTACGTCGGCTTCCTTATTTGTATAAGTTTTATCTATCTTGCTCGATCCGGCCCTTCCGCAAACACACCTTGGTTAAAGTTTTAATGTACTTTCTTTTTTATCTCTGTAATTACTTGATGGAATACTTCAACCATAAAATAGTTATTTCTCATCATCACCCACATCATATGGCACAAAGGTCATATTTCTCGCACCAATAGTTCATGAATTACCCCCCTTTTTACTCAGAATTTCAGTTTAAAGTTTTTTGTGCACTTTCTATCTAAATTATAATAAAAACGATCTGATTCAAACTTAAAAAAATTGTTCCAAATCATCACCCATTTCATACTCACCCACATCATATGACACAAGGTCAATAACTCTGGCACAAATTGTTCGTGAAACATGCCCGCTTTTTACTAAGGATTTTAGGTTGATTTTGATGCATTTCCATCGTATCTTTGTTATTATAGAAAGAGTTTGATTAAAAACACTAACAACAATTGTTCCACATCATTATCCACATCATTTAGCACAACGGCCATAACACTTGCGCCAATGATTTATGAATGATCTACCTTTATACTTAAAATTTCAGGTTTGATGCACTGTCATTCTATCTCTGTTAGTACCAAACGTATTTGATTCAAACTTAAAATAGTTGATTCACATCATCACCAACATCATATGACATAAGGGCCATAACCATTACACCAATATTTCATAAATTATGCCCCCTTTTTGTTTAGAACTTTAGTTTAATTTTAAAGCTTTTTCATCGTAACTCTTTTGTCACTAAATGGATTTGATTCAAACTTAAAATGGTTGTTCCACATCATCACCTACATCATATGTCATAAGGTCAATAGCATTTACACCGGTATATAATGAGTTATGCCCCCTTTTTACTTAGAATTTCAGGTTAAAGTTGTGGTGCACTTTTGCTCTATCTCAGTGATTCAAACTTAAAGTAGTTATTCCACATTATTAGTCACATGATATGAAACATGGGGCATTACTCTTGCAGAAATATTCCAAGAATTATGTCCCTTTTATACTTATCTAATGTTTTGATACTCTATCTCTATATCTATTATTACTAAATACATTTGACACAAGCTTAAGCTTCATCCTGATTAGAGTCATTAAACACTCCAGTGACAGCTCCAGCTTCCTCAAATGTGCTCCAAGTCACTATCCAGCATCGAAATTAGCAAGAGCGCTGTCTCCTGTGACGGCTCTTGTTTTATAATATGTTAATTATAATAATCAGGTCAAAGATTTTTCAGGATTGGTTTAATGAAAATCGAGAATTCGGGCTTTACAGTGTAGATTTCCATGCTTCCGATTTTTGACTGAATCCTTTGCCTATAATTTAGTAACAGTGACCTTGACCCAAGGTACCAAATTCCACTCAAATATACGTTGCTCTTTTTTTAAGGCAACACAGCTAGCAGATTTGGTCTGCTTATCTAATTTTTGTGAGAAAATAAGTTTTCTATATTTAGTAACGGTGACATTGTCATTGACCCCAGTGATCAGAACGCGTACCTCAGTCAAGAAAGTTTGATATGTACAAAACTTGGTTGCAACATCCCATTTGCAAAGAAATGTCATATATAGTAAACATTATTGCATGACTGCGGCATTTTTCTTTGAAGTTTTGTGATTTCTAAATTCTGGTATCACCACGGTTAGCCGTGCTCTAAATTCCGCTGCACACAGGTATCGCTCACAGTTTTCTCTGTCTGGGATGTAGAACAATACGTATAAGTTAGATAATACATAAAAGTGTGTTACCGGCTGGTATCATCATGCGCGGGGGAATCTCAGGGAACGTAATTTGGGTAGCAAACGAGCCTCGTAGGGGCGAGTTTGCTATAAAATTACGTTCCCTGAGATTCTCCCAAGCATGATGATACTCGCCGGTAACACACGCGTATGTATTGTCTAACTGATTTATTGCATGATTAAAAACAGTAAACTGAACACATTTTTTAAATATCTTAAATAAAATATTTAAAAATATTTCCCCTCTTGAGCCTCCCTTAGAAACATTTCATGGTAAACCCCCAACTACCATATAAAAGCCAGAAGATTGCGCTGGGCAGGTTTTTATATAAATTATGCATGCTTCACATCAGATCCCTTTTTCAAAATTTTAAATAAACTACTGAAAAAAAAGTTATAAAAAAGTGCATAAATACGCATAGAAACATTCTTTATCAATTGGTGTAATTGTTTTTCAAAACAAATAGTTGTGAAATAGAGTTTCAAAAATAATTTAAACTAACTGCAAAAAAAAATGAATTTGCTGGTGGGGGGTGGGGAGAGGTCATGAACCCTGGAGAAATAGGGAATGTAAACAAACCCCACGTGGCTAATTTTATCAACAAACATTTCATGTATCGATGAAATTAACACCTAGAGCATATTGTAAAGCTTTGCCAGAAACGTAATTTGAATTTTTAAACTGAATAGAATATCATAATCATTTTTGCAGTTATATTTTTATGTTATTTAAAAAATCAAGTTTTAAATCAAGATGTAGAGAACTAAACTACAGAAACACAGTAATAAATTATTTCAAATAGCTTATCATTTTCAATACCTTATCACAGCAACACTTGCTGATTTGTGTGTATTGTTCTACATCCCAGACAGAGAAAACTGTGAGCGATACCTGTGTGCAACGGAATTTAGAGCACGGCTAACCGTGGCGATACCAGAATTTAGAAAACACAAAACTTCAAAGGAAAATGCCGCAGTCATGCAATAAACAAAAATTAGCAAGTGTTTCTGTGATAAGGTATTGAAATAATTTATTACTGTATCTCTGTAGTTTAGTTCTCTAGAATGATATAAAACTTGATTTTTTAAATAACATAAAAATAAAACTGCAAAAGTGATTATGATAGCTATTCTATTCAGTTTACATTCTCTATTTCTCTTGGGTTCATGACCTTAGACGTTAGCGCCTCCCGGAAAATTCAAATTTTTAGCAGTTAGTTTAAATGATTTTTGAAACTCTATTTCACAACTTTTTGTTGTTTATTAAAAATTTTGAAAAAGGGATCTCTGATATGAAGCATGCATAATTTATATAAAAACCTGCCCTAAAGCGCAATCTTCTGGCTTTTATATATGACAGTTGGGGGTTTATCATGAAATGTTTCGAAGGGAGGCTCAATAGGGGTAATTTTCTTTAATATTTTTGAATTTAAGACATTTAAAAAATGTGTTCAGTTTACTGTTTTTAATCATGCAATAAATCAGTTAGACAATACATACGCGTGTGTTACCGGCGAGTATCATCATGCTTGGGAGAATCTCAGGGATCGTAATTTAATAGCAAACTCGCCTCTACGAGGCTCGTTTGCTACCCAAATTACGTTCCCTGAGATTCTCCCGCGCATGATGATACCAGCCGGTAACACACTTTTATGTATTATCTAACTTATACTTATACAAGTACTATGGGCACTATTCTGGTGCAGTGCCGCATTTACCAGTGGCAGTCAAAATTATTACCACGTTTTATTGAAATACCCCTTACAATGTCTTAGATATGGTTCCAGGTGGATAGAAAGACAATAAAACTCTATATAAGTAATATGTGTATATAAGTACAAGGGGCATTAACTCGTTTCATTTGACTGAAACTTGCATGATCGCATTTCCTTACCTCAGTTTACATTGCTACCAAGTTTCATAAAAATAGTCTAAACCATATTTTAGGTATGGCTTTGGACGGACGGAAATTGGAATAAAAACACTAAATTTGTACTATATATAGATGTACTAAGGGCGATAAACATCGTCTTTCACAGACAATCTGACTGAAACTTGCAAGGTGGCATTTCCTACTAGCAATTAACATTTCTACCATATTTTATTTTAAATACTCCAAACAGTGACATATCTCTGATAAGACTCCAACCGGACTGAAACACGGACGACGGACGGACGGACAACGCAGTTTATCCATACCCCTGTGGGAAGGATAAAAAGCAAATGTAACGTTAAGGTATAGAGACACTCAATATGGAACGTGTGACTTATTTTGAAAGATGAATTGGAAACCATGTCGATAAGAAATGTACGAAATGTTAAAAGTGTTTTTCATTGCAATAAGCTGAAGTCGAGATGTTAGAAATAAATTACTTCAATGCGAGTATTTTTGGCGAGAAAGGCAAATATCTTATCAATATCGCGCAAAGATTTTTCCGCGATGTAATTAAGTACAACTTCTCGACAATAATAATACGAAAAATAAAATCTTTCTGTCTTTGTACGAAGATTCAAATCAAGTTGTTTGAAAAGTTCGAACCAATGCGGAAATTTCAACGCGAAAAAACCTGAAAGTTTTAGGGATCTCGCCTTAATTTTCGGCACTTGTGAAAACATTTTCTCACAACTGAAGGTCCTTCTAAGCTTCCGTACATATTTAATGCAAATGTGATAATTTATGAAATTTATAAGCGTTGAGAAAGTTATTTACACGGAAACATGATATCGCTATATGCAATTACTTCTACCCGAGTTTTCCAAAGCACAAAGGTGTTCTACGATAGCGCGACAGCATGGTTATGACAAACGTTTATCTACAATGATGCTAGCAAACACTCAGAATCTTTTTTTTTAAATATCTTTAATATCACCATCGCGAAGACTTGCTGCCGAAGTGATACTGCCTTACAGCCATATTATCACCATCTTGCTTTTAAAGATCATTTACGATTGCAGTAAAAGCAATTCAGCGATAAAGCTCGTTTGAAGAAAATTGTAAATTTCATTGAATATCAAGGCACGGTGTGAAATATGTACCAAACCCGACGCATCAAAACATCTTCTTATCTTATCATGTTTTTTTCCGCTTTTGAATCACTTTTCGTGCAATCTGGTTTATTCAAATGTGTCGTAATCTCGCCAGAACGTCTGGTCACGAAAGACAAATCCTGCAACTAAGATTAGAACATCATTTTGAATTCTAGACAAAAAGCCTTTCGAACTCATAGTACCTCGTGCGTTATTTCTTCATGCACGCGATTTCTGCAATTTATAGACAGAAACGCTGAGCAGGAGAAGACATAGTTTACATCTGAAAGTCATTCGTTAGTTATAGAGAACCCGTATTACCAAAAAGGTTGTCCATTTATTTTGATGGCCTATATTTTTGTGATTTTCCTTTTTCACTTATTTCATTTTTTTAATCGAAGATAAGAGACCACGTCTGTTAATAAAGACACAACGCATCAATTTGCTTAAACCTAAACTGCTTCGTGTAAATTAGAAATTATACTTGCGTCAAAAGTATGTATTCATTTTTGCGGTATCATCTTTCTCGGTATTTGAGGGCTTACTTACAATGCCGCATGCCCTTCGAAACTATTGCATTTCCTATCCAATCAGAAAGCTGCAAAATTTTCTTGTCACAAATTCATATAAATTCATTGGACATATTTTGTAGCTTTTACTCCTACCTCATATATTTAGTTATCGAAAATATCACAAAAAGATTCTGCTTCAGTTAGTTATATCTTTTACGATGTTATCATTCTAAAATGTCGTATATTTGCAGAAATTAAAGAAACTAGAAACCCGAGGTGTGTCAGGAGAAGTGTAATAGGTAATGCATTTCAACCTGATAAGTGTGCAAGAAATAGTTT
The DNA here is from genome assembly GCF_021730395.1 of Mercenaria mercenaria. Taxonomy (NCBI): domain Eukaryota; kingdom Metazoa; phylum Mollusca; class Bivalvia; order Venerida; family Veneridae; genus Mercenaria; species Mercenaria mercenaria. The sequence continues at coordinate 42,842,438 of NC_069378.1, forward strand.
GGATCCTTTAATTTCTTTGTCCTGAAAATGTTTTGTCTTTCCTGAAAAGTTACGATAATGAAACATAAAGACTCACGACGCCGTCCGACGACATGGAACCTTTGAAAAAGGCGGTGGAAAGCGAACCTGACCATCAATTTAAAATAGTTTTATGCAGAAAAAAGCATATGGAATCCTTACGTCGACGACGACGCCAAGAATGAAGAACGCATTTAGAAACCCCACCGGAGGCTGAGCCCCCATATTCGTTCGAATGTAACTTTAAATCGAAATCCTATGTAAGTGTTTTACATTTTACAGGTTTCCCCCAATATTGTCTCCTCATTTTTTTTTTTTAATTTTGTTACTTCTTCCTTTTTTTCTTTTTTTTTTCTTTCAGCCTATGCTTATGTATTTCATCTGGATTATGAGGAAAGCTTTGTTTATACTAGCTTTTGTCTGTTTTCTAAGGAAATTTAGTACATTGAAAGCTACCATCACTGTATCTTGGCACGAACGCTTGAAGTCTGAATTGAGTACCAAACCCAACGCTCCAGTAGTTTGGCACAAGTTGATTTCATAAACACAGAATTATTTGACACCTTCACATATTCTTTGTAAAAGATTAACTTTTCTAAGAATTATATTTGTACAAAACAAATTGAAAATATTTCAAATGATAATTACAGCGCTACGGATGACAATAGAGCTGGCGAGACAAAATCATTATTGAAACTGGCCTTCAGAGGATAATCTTGCAACAACTACTGCTGGTTGTTTTTATACCAAGATTCTTTGGATGAAAACACATGTGAATATTGGATCTATTTAGGTCTCAATGGGTAACAAGACTAAGCGGTATTAGAATATTGTATGTTTTCTGTCAAATATAAACTGTTAATCCTGGAATTTTGATTATAGTAATCCTGTTGACAGAACTTCGCATACAGAAGTAGAGGAACGCGGTGGAGGAGTAGCTGAGATATTCTTTGCCCATCATTCCACAAGTTTTTGTATTAGTTTTCCTATTAGCAAGTCATTTTGCTATACATTTTGCTATACATTCTGTCCCAGAAGTTTTCGTTTTAGAATATGCTGATACACACTATACAGAACGTTTTGCTAGCTATTCTTTACCACAAGTTTTATTTCTATAACTTTTGTTTTCTAATTTTACGTAGGCACGCTCAAATATTTGACAGTATAAGAGTAAATGTCCTACACCAAGTCATCTTATTTCCGTTTATATAATAATGTTTGGCATACTATTTACATATCATTAAGAAAAATAGAAAATATATTTACATACGGAAAAAAGAAGACAAAGGTAGGGCTTGTTTTACGAAACATTTGATGGCAGAGACACAAAGTCTATTTAGAGATCTTATAGCATTTGAATGAAGAGGAATCCACAGAACTTTCAAAGCCGTACTTTTTGTGAAAATTCATAAAAACAAAAACCATTGTTTGATCGGCCTTTTCCGTGACAACGTATTTCCGCAATTTCTCTTTTAGTATAAGAGAATATCTGTCATGTCAAACGTTATTCTAAGAACTTATATAGTTTCAGAATACCTTTTTTTTTATATTTGAATTTATCGTGAAAAGAGATTTTGGTAAGGTGTTATAAATAGATTGTTATAAAACTGTCCCCACAAATATTATGTAAAACTTCGAGTAATATCGAATTCATCCATGGGCCAGAAATTTTACACATACAACAAACATATATTATTCGGACATAAAGTTGACAATCCTGTTTCTTCTTTTAGCTGTGGGGATCTGTAGAATGACGTCTATCTTGATCTATCTGAAACTTGCAAAAACAAAGACCAATTTCATGAAAAATTAACGCTGTTGCATACTTGGTGGATCAGTCAGAACATTAAAAATTACATCTGGCAAACTATTTACTCTGGTAAGTAACTGATATTCTTTTCATTTTTGCTCTGCGCCAACAACTTGTGCTATGTTTGTCACCAACAACTTTTGCTATGTTTGGTACCACCAACCTTTGCTTTTTTTTTTGGAACCAACAACATTTGCTATGTTAGGCACCAACAACTTTTGATTTTTTTGCATCAACAGCCTTTGCTTTGTTTGGCACCAAAAACTTCTGATTTTTCAGCATCAGAAACCTTTCCTTTGTTTGGCGCCAAAAACTTCTGATTTTTCAGCATCAGAAACCTTTGCTTTGTTTGGCACCAACATTCTATGTTATATTTAGACTGTACGGCCACGTAGTGGTCGGTTTCAATTATTGTAGCCTGAATGGCTTCAACACAGAATTCGATAAGACTTCAATCCGCCTGATGATGACTCTTTGTTAATGAATAATAATCATTGAAATGTATGCGCAAAGAAACACATACCCAATATATGGAATGTCCGGTTTAAGATGACACGATCCTTAAACACCTCGAGACTGTTTGGTGCATGGGTTTTAAAGGGACTAACCCACACATTTTAAGTATCAAAAATCCATGGAAAATGGGTAATCTGAAAATAATTAGTGGTACAAACTTATTGACATAAGATTTGTAAGATATTCTTACAAATAACCAAACATATTGTGCAGAAGGCAGTAAACCGTTGCAACGCTCTTGCAATAATGCAGAAAAATTACATTCTTCTTGCATTTGTACCATTATTTAACTTTTGTTTTCATCCGTTTTATCATTTTTCAGTGTCATGTATACATTCTATGCCAAACTTGTGGAGATGAACATGTTGAAAAAATTTGACACAAACTGTGGGCGAGTAGCTTTAACTGGGCACCAGACAAACAATTGGGACTGTAAAATATGAAAGATGTAAATTAAAAAACAAAAAACAATATTCAGGTTACATTCTAGTATGTTTTCACAATGCATGTTACACGCTGATAGGTTAATTGAAATTCCCCCGACGTAAAACACAGCTTTCTTTGATCGCGAACGAGAAAATTAGAAAGATGATAGCGATGTCTTGTTGAAATTGTTGGATTATGTGGCCAAGTTTTACACGACCTACAATTATTGGACGGTGACAGAAGATAGCGCATCCTTTCTTCTTTATATCACCTTGTCTGAAGTCCAAGAGTAAAATATGGAAGTGAAAATTGGAAAAAAAACTAATTAAAAAACGAATTTGCAAAGATTAATCATGTAAGATTTTTTTTTAAATATCATACATGTCGCACTTTTTTAATCATCGATATGTGAATTGAATAAATATATTTCAAGTTCAGCTTCTTGCGTACCGAATGTGTGCGTTACATCCTGGGTGGTGTAAAGAAGATCGTAGCGAACTAAATTTAAGTAGAGACAAAATAAAAATTGAAAGGCATGTTACTTTCACTTTGTTCCTTATGTCATAGTTTTGGATTGAAAACAGTTGCTATTCGCGAAAATCGTGCGCTTAAGATAATTAACACTTATGTCTGTATGAATGTCTGTAATGTCATTATTGTTACTTTTTCTATCATTTATATTCTACGGTATACATGAAAAAGAATCTTTCACTTGTAGCTGCGGATAGGAATATTCGGCTCTCCAGTTGCTCGGCATAAACTCGACAGAACATCGTCTAGACAGTTACACTCGAGCCGCGACTACAAGCAGCGAAAGACTCTTATAATATTCCAAAAGGAAGTGTGCACTTATTTTTTCTCGGTTATTTTCATGAAAACTTATAATGTTTGGTACCAAAATTTAAATCAGTTCGTAAACAAATTGGTGTGCAAAATATTTTAGATTTTGAGTTATACCTGAGAGTTAGTGTATGAAAAAATGAAACAAAAACGTCGGGGAATTTTTTGAAATATTTAAACTTTTGGAACTGAGTGTATATATATTATAACCTAAAAGCAGCCAACTATATAAATGATAGGAAACCCGCCTAAACCAGAATTCTTTTAAAGAGGAAAGCAACTTGTTTAAGCTTTACTTTTACTTTGGCTTCTGGTTTTTCTGCAGATGATGTATACAGATGGTTTGAATTTTTTTTTTAATCATTCAACATGAAATTGTCGTTTTGATTCAAAGATTACAAGATATTATATAAAACATGCAAAGAAACTTTAACTTTCGTATCAGGACCCAAATATCCCAAAGATGTAACGCTAATGACAGTTTTATGTCGTGAAGATAAATAAAAAAAAGAAATTGTTATCAGTCACCGCAAATAACTCCTTATTCATTAATTGATCATCGTGATCAGTTTTAAGTGTTCTGTCATTTTTTTCAGCTCATGTTTTATGTTGTTGAATTAACCAAAATCTGTATTAAAATGTCAATTTTCGTCATTCAATGACAGACGCTTACGTGCGTTTTCTGGTGTAATGTTTTTTTATCGATTTATTTATCTTTTGCTTTGACTAACCACAAAATAAAACAAATTTTGCTAGCAAGAACGATCATACGATTATGTACGAGATTTAAATACATTTTATGTGTCAATGTCGTCAAAAAAATACTGGTTAGATAGAAATGTACAAATACGGATTCACGTATATGTCATATGTTTCGTGTCTTAGTGTATAACATATTTTGAATTAATTAAAATTCTAAATTCTGTTTAGCTCTGTGTTTCTTTTCGAAGACTGAAACAAACTGATATTCGTATAGTGTTTGCAAAATAAATACCTGTCATTCATGTGTGTAAATGATCATTCTTAACAAAACAGTTTTAGAAAAGTTCGACCAGCTTAGTACTGACGTACCTAATATTATTTTCTGAAATGATTTAAGTGCAGTAAGAGTTAATCACCTTTCAATAACCTCGGCAATGGACCACTTACCTCATTAATAATAACTCTAAATCTGGTTCATATGGTATGTCCGCCGAAAAACAATTGAGCCGCACCACGAGAAAACCAACGTAGTGCGTTTGCGACCAGCATGGATCCAGACCAGCCTGCGCATCCGCGCAGTCTGGTCAGGATCCATGCTGTTCGCTTTCAAAGCCTATTGCAATTAGAGAAATCATTAGCGAACAGCATGGATCCTGACCGAACTGCGCGAATGCGCAGGCTGGTCTGGATCCATGCTGGTCGCAAACGCACTATGTTGGTTTTCTCATGGCGCGGCTCAATTAATTAGTCGTTACTGAAGTAGGGTAATTGGCACTTTGTGCGGGAAACTTCTAGTCCTTGATATAAAGTGGTACAAAGTCAGTTCACACTTCCGAATTAAACAAAAGCTCTACAAGAATGTACTTTGAGGATAAATAATGATAGCAGACTCTTTTATTTCTTTGTTTTGGGTTTAACGCCGTTTTCCAACAGTATTTCAGTTATGTAACGGCGGTCAGTTAACCTAGCCATCGTTCCCGGATTCTGTACCAGTACAAACCTGTTCTCCGCATGTAACTGCCAGCTTCGCCACATGAATCTGAGGTGGACGACGAATGATTTGAGACACAATGTCTTTTATCAAATCGTCACGGAGACCATACGCCCCCATCCCCTCCCTGGGATCAAACTCGCGACTCCGTGATCTCTCCCTAGTGAGCTGAGCTGGCGGGTACGATAGCAGACTCGGTTTGATTGAGTTTGTTTATAAGAGATAATGAAATGTACAGTGCTTCTCGCGGCCCCTAGTACTGACCAAGAGCGAAACTCATTTATTACAGAAAAGAAAAGAACAGAAACAAAAATTATTATACACTTAATGAATGGCTTGCCTGTCAATGATCAAAACTATTGACCGAGGTCCAAAGGACGGGGGATGAATAGTTATGACTATAGCCCTGTAAGTTTTTTTTTCACATAATATCATAAATACGTTTTCACAGGTTCCCCATCGTCAAATGTTGACTTCAGCCCAGCAAACTTGTGTTGAACAATATACCAGTTAATAGCACAAACTAAGGACCGGAGTTATGTAAAAAAAACAACATAACTATCGAATAAACTCCATGTGATGTTAAAGTAAGTCATCAGTTAAAACACTCTACGATTTTTAGTGAAACAAGTAACATTTATCGTAAAAATTAAAAACAAACATCTAGGTGACAATTCAATAATATTTTCTGGCAACTAAGAGACTGGTGTGCAATAATTATGTTATATTAATTAATAAAACAAGCATGTTCATTACTTGTTTTTCTTTCTTTGGAAACGGGAATGAACATTACTGTTGCATGAAATATCAGATAAGCTGTTTCATGTTTATATTTTGTGACATTTAATGCAACCTACCGGTGTTTTATGAATATGTATTTATGATAATATAGCAGAGGGGAATATGCCGGCTATCTGTTTTACAACACATTCATTAATTACAAAGAAGTCAATTTGTCATACCACCATACCGAAGTCATAGTTTTTCATGAATGCTAGAAATTAATTCAAGAACTATACAATTGAAACTCGTCATCCCGAATTCCAAGGGATCGAGCGTTTAAGTTCGAGATAACCGAAAATCGACTTCGGGACAGGACTTGAAAATATCTTCGAGATAGTCGGAAATTCGATATAAGCGAGTTTGAGATATTGAGTTTCAACCGTATTTTCGTTGTTTGACTCCAAAGATTTTTTATTTTGGCAACACATGTAGATCTACTATACATTTTATATTTTAAAATTTGAATTTCGTGATAAAAATGTTTTAAAGAAGAATCAATCCAAAGCTTTATACGTTTTATCTAGCTTAGGAAAACATCTGCGAATATTAGTTAATACAGCGTCCCGTTATAGCCATTATGATATATCTCTTAGCTAGTAATTCTACGCGATGTCAACACAGCACCACTGTGTTTTTACCACAACACGACAACATGGTTACGACAAAGTGATACTGTACGACCACACTATCTTACATTCAGTATTGCTCGTATTATTGTATTATTATGATATTATAGCATTATCACAGTATCATTTGGTGTTGCCATGTTCATGCCGTCCTGACATTGCTTTCATCTTGGTGAAATTTCATGGCGTTTCACCTTGCTAATGTTCTGTACCCTACTATGCCATCGCTTCGTCATTGTGATTTTCTGCAGTACCATAATGCTAATGAACTATCCTCATCGTGCTATACCGCTTTAGTTTCATCGTCTTTCATTCGTAACGATACAACATGCTAATGTACTATCCCAATCTTACCACCGCTTTGTTATTATTGTGCTTTCGTGACGATACCTCATGTAAATGCACTATTATCATCGTGTCATCGCTTTGTCATCATCGTTCTGTCTTTCTGTAACAGCATCATTTAAATTAAGTATTGTCTCCCTGTATTGACTTTCATTTGGAGTATTGACAAAACAACATCATAATGGCACTGACGGAACACCGTATTTTCATGTGAAATAAATGTTCAAACAAAAAATTTAATTCATTTTAAATAAATCAAGCATTTTCCTGAAAACATTTCAATCAAGCGGTAAAAAACGTTGACCATATCTTTCATCAGAAAGATTACAATTTATTAGAAATAAATCATGCAATTATTTCTTGGCATGCCTAGATTAAATTGTAAAAACATATTTATCTCTTACGAACTCAATTTTTTATTTCATTAAGAAAGCAGAAAATATATATATTCACAGATAAAGCTCGTTTGAAGAAAAACTGTAAAATTTCATTGAAAATCGGGCACGGTATAAAATATGTACCAAACCCGACGCATCAAAACATTACAGAACCAATTTTGTCGACCAGAAGTGCGAACTGTTTGTTATCTTATCGTATTTTTTTTCGTTTGAATCACTTTTTATCCATCTATTTATTCAAATGGGTAGGAATATCGCCAGAACGTCTGGTCACGTGCGGCAAAAATCTGCAATTAAGATTAGAATGTCATTCTGGATTCCAGACAAAAAAGCTGAACCGCGCACACGTGATTTCTGCAATTTATGGACAGAAATATAAAAAAAAACACAAGCGGTATTGTAAAATAAAAACAACGGTTATTTCTCAAGTACAGGGAATTGGTGATGCTGAAAAGTGTCTAATTTCGTTTAAATAATGGTGTCCTTTAACTTTAAAGTCGTGGACGCTGATATCGACCATGCACGTGCAAAGTAGACAGGAAAACAACTGCAGTTTGCGGCTGTATTCCATGACAAAGCGGTTCCTTTGATTTCTTTTAGTATATAAGACAATACCATTCATTTAATATATTTTCTAAAAGAACTCAAAGGATGTGGAGATGTGGAGATGTGGTAGGGTTGGGGTTGAGGGAGGAGGGTGTGTGGCGGGGAAGGACGGTATAAATTTATCGTAATAGAGTACTTTGCTTTGTTAGTTTCAACCATTATTGACACTAGAATTTTATGCTTTGTCTGTTGATGGATTCTTATAAAACTTTCAAAATTTCTTTTTAGGCAACCAAAAGTACAAGCAAAGACTCAATCTAACCGAGCCTGTTGTTATTAACTACGTGAATTCCAGAGGATCTTCTTCTAGATTTAATTTCTCTTAAAAATGGCTCGTATTGCTATAATCTTTGGTCATGTCTGATCATGGACTCCATTTAATGCTATTTCAAAGCAGAGTTAAGTTAGATCCGGTGATAGGACAGTGGACAGGGTTGCAATTTCAAATACTCTCATGAATAGATTCAGTCATACACAGTCTTGATATATTGTTAGGATACGTTCTTTACAATACAATACAATATAATAAATTTTATTTAAAGTCGGCAAGACATCATAGGAAAACATAAGCTCGAGAAGAGCTTTTATAACCGACTGCTATAACATATATTAAATGAACAAATAAAAGGAGCTGTAAGAAAAAGCATACAAATATAAAGCCCATATACAGCACACAAAAGCAAAGCAAAGCAAAGCATATTATTTTGCAAGCAGAACAATGTAAAAACTGAGTGGACTATGCTAATCATGACCAGAGGCCTAAAAATTGCTTAAGAACCTCAGGTTAAGAAACTGAAAAGGGAAAACTGACACAACTTGATGTGTTTTAGACTAAAAAAAGCTAAGAAAGCGGATCCCTTCAAACCAGGTTAGCATAAACCTCTCAGATTTGGAATAAAATAAGCATATAATTATAATAAGTACGATGGCATGCAAACACTAAAACAAACAAGAATAGGTTACAAAACTAAAAAAGGTATTGGAGGATAAGCACATAATCTACGAAGCACAAAGAATAATAATTTATAACTGTAGTGCAGAAACATGCAAAAATAGTCAAACAAAAAAAAAACAAGCAGGGGTTTGATAAAGGTAAGCATGCCACTGCTTATACTGGCTTCTAAAAGATCTTTTCATAGATTTTATTACACCAATCATGTTTCCATTTTCTAATATTAAGGAAACGGAATGATATTCCCTGAAAGGAAGGCGATAGAACTTGCGGGGGTTTGGGGTTTGAACACGCGACATCCAGAAAGGGCATCTTGTGCCTAAGCCTCAACCGCAACACACGTAATCTCCGCTGTTTTGCAGTTTACTAACTATTCGCCGGTCCTAATATTAATTTATGAAAGACAGATACCCTTGAAAAAAAAAACAACATCTATTCGTTCTTTTTGTTGTTATTCAATGTTCTAGGATGGAATTTGCGGAAAAAATATTTATATTGAGAAAATACCAAGGAGGTAATTACAGCGCTATGGGTGACAACAATTCTGGCGAGACACGATCATTACTGAAATTGGTGTTCTGTGTTACTTTCCAAGAGGGAATATAAAAGTTGGCATCTGGCAACAGCAAGTGTTTATCTTTTTCACCAAGAATCGTAGGATGAAAACACAAGGGTACTGGATTTATGTAAACCATAATGACTAATAAGTTTGAGTGGCTTAGAGAAAATATCGATATGTTTAGTGTCACTGCTTTACAGAATCTTGGAATGTTGACCATCGTCTCCTTGTCGACAACCTCTCCACATACAAAATGAGGGAGAGGAGAGGAGTGGAATTGCTATATGATTTGCCCGCTTTTCCCGGCTCCATCTCCCATTCCCTATTAGCTTCTAACCTAAAGGCTTTTATTTTATAAGAAAACAACTGTTACTAAAGGTAAATTAAAGTAACTTATTTTATTGTTTTATAATTTTGTTTGTACCGGTTCTTCGAAATGATAATTAGCAACGCTTGCCAGATCAAGTCCTCCCCTGACGCCCCCGGCACACATCACTCTCTGGAGGAAAATGGCATCATATTTTACAACCCATCACAAGAACCTTAAATTACTAATCTGTTTCTCATTAAGAAGTTTGATTACTGCATTTTGCAGAGAAGAGAGGCATTTCGTTATACATACTGTCCCACAAGATTTATCTTACAGTATCATTTCTTTCTTTTCAGACTGTACGTATTTGACAGAATTAGATTAAATGTCTCACACCAAGGCATCTTATTTCCAGTTATATAACCGTGTTCAAGGCATAATATTTACATCTCATTAAGAAAGATAGAAGATATCTGTATATACGGAAAAAAAATAGAAAAACAAAAGGCACTGTTATTATTATCGCAGAGATACAATAATCTATTTAGAAATTTTACAGTTGAAAAGAATGTACAGATGAATCTACTGAATGTCAATGTCATACTTTTCTATGAATCCATTAAAACTAAATCAAAGTACTGTTTGATCTACATTTTACATAACAAGCCTCTTTTAACCCTTACCCTGCTAAATTTCTAAAATGGACTGGTCTAGCATTCAATTTTGGACAGTACCACTTCTTATTCAAAAGTGTATTCACTGAACATTTACTGACTGAATAGCGAACAGAACAAACCATGATTATCCTTCACGGACTGGTCTACACTGGTCACAAAGGCAAAATCACTTGCCACCAGCAGGCTAAACGTTCAAATAAATGTACATTACTCTTAGTACATCTACTGTCACTCACGAAGATCTTTGGAATGAAGTTAATGTCATATCTAGATACTAAAACAGACATCCATGGAGAAAAAAACGCCTGGTATACGGATATTGTGGGCCGCTCAATAATTAAAAAATACATCTGACAAACCATAAAGTGGCAGCCATTCTTTTCAATTATTTTTCCTTGTATAGCGCCAACAATTAAGATTAAATTGTAACTCTATGGTCAGTGTGTTTCATGTTTACATAATGACAGACTGGATGCATAGTCTATACATATAAACAGCGATGGCTTCAACACACGGATTCGAATCCACAGCAATATGCCAGCTGGTTCCAAGTCAACGAAAGGGTTTTGTTGTGTAAGCCTTAACGTTACGATATTAATTAAAATTTTATATAAAAACATTTTCAAATGTGTTCATTTTTACTTTACTTTTCTAAGATGATTCATTTGCCCAGTACAATAATGTAATTGTCGATGGCCTCAACAGTTCTACGTGCATAAAACCTAACCTATCATATGACAAGTACAACAAATGCTGTACTCGTTCAATATATATTAGCCAATTACTCGTGCCAGAATTGCTCTTCAGTGTGAGACTGCATGAGTAAGTTCTTTGCAAAAAGTTGTAATGTCGACATCTATCACTATAATCGTGTATCACTGGGACAATGACACGCCGAAACAGGGATACGATCTTTGGTAGGGATGCATTTCCGGCAAACGTGTCGAGGCGTATTACTAACATGCTAGAAAAAAAGTATTGGAAATATCTGATTCTTACGATCAATGTATAATCAATATGAACGAGTACTTTAAAGTTATTGACAAACTGAGTTAATCTCATTTATTGTTAGCTATAAGGATTTACTACTAAAAGATACAGTTACAAATAAAAGTTGGGTTTTTTTTTTCTGAAAAAAGTGTCCTTAAGGGACTTGCAACATTTCAAGTTAGTAGTATGTGCAATCGTTATTAAAATCATTCTTTACTGCGTTACGTACATAGTAAAAATTTCACGTAAAATGGAGAGAAAACTGTACAATACTGCAAAAATATATATATATAAAATATTGAGAATTCAGTTGCTACTTTATAGACAATGCTGTATGTTACAGAAAATGAAATTGTATACATCCGAGGAAATGTCTCTATGATGAAACGACCCTGCGTAGAAAACTCATTATCACAGTAATGCCGAATTCAAAGTTAAATATTCTACAACGTGCTTCTTTAAAGATGTAGTATGCCCACATTTCATATTTCAAAATCGGAACAATCAATAAACAGTATCTATATAAGCGTAAAATAAGCGCGTGCGTATGAAAAATAATGTGTTAGGATTTAAATACTAGTCAAGATAAGAAAGAAACACATTATAAATAAATATGTAATGCCGCGGGAACTCTGGAACTGGAAGTTTTTTTTTATAAGTAGCTGAAACACGATCATAAAATTTACTTGTGATTTTTTCAGTTCTACATAATAAGTTAGTATTTAGCTAAGGAATTTGATAAAGATTTGCTACACTTAATTATCTAATGGTTAAATAGTGTGTGTTTCGTATAGAAAGATGAGCAACGGTACATCTGCAATACATGTACGTCACTTTCTGTACACCATGCTATATTTTTCTATGACTTATGTGAGAGTTCTGCGTTTCTACTTACGATGAGATATCCAGATTTTCTACACCTGAAGTTACATTAGCTTTGCACGTGTAAATTGACATATACTTAATCATAGAGCTTTTAGGTTTATTAATGGCGTGTTTTGCCATTGGCGCATGTTGATGCATTTTTTCATCTTGGGCAATTTGATTTCGTGACGTAAGATATATCATTACACCATATGGGAAATACATTTTCCTTTTTTCCCTGTACTTATGTAACTAGTGAGAAAGAGGAAAATTATGCTGCTTATATACTGTATAGCTCATCACATGGTGAGCTTTGAAAAGTTTTGTTGAACAAAAGCGGCAAAAAATGTCTCACGCTGCTTTGAGTAAAAAAAAGTTTGATGAAACCTTAACCAATGATAGATGAACTGTGTTAATCTCGCAAAATTCCAACAGAACCCGCACATACACAATGAACTGATGTGCCGAGTGGGTTAAAAAAGCAAGCTTTTAAAACAAAATTGAAACAGCTGAACCAAAAGAATCACGAAAGGAGCATATAACATGAAAAAAGGCCAGAGTTATTTTTTATGTTTTTGGTTTTCAGTTCCTTTCTCAATATACTATACAGGATGCATTTTTATATGAGCCGTGCCATGAGAAAACCAACATAGTGGCTTTGCGACCAGCATTGATCAAGACCAGCCTGCGCATCCGCGCAGTCTGGTCAGGATCCATGCTGTTCGCTAACGGTTTCTCTAATTGCAATTAGGCTTTGAAAGCGAACAGCATGGATCCTGACCAGACTGCGCGGATGCGCAGGCTGGTCTGGATCCATGCTGGTCGCAAAGCCACTATGTTGGTTTTCCCATGGCACGGCTCATATATCTATAAATGAAACAGAAAACTAACTGAATTTACTGATTTTATTTTCAGTTGTGCTGATTATTCTCTATCAAAACCTTAAAATTCCTGTTAATTCATACATCTTTATATCTTTATGCCTGTAGTCTAGAAAATTCGAAAATTTCTGAATGCTAATATTTTTCAGGAACCTGAGAAACAAAACGATCAAAGAACTCTGGCCTAACTTTGAAAACCATTAATGCCAGTCTGAATAATTAAACTGCAGAGTTTATAACATTTCCGAGTCCTCATGGGACAAGTGGAAAGCGCATCATTAAAATGGAAATAAAATGCACAGCATGCACGTTATTGCATGCGAGATGCACACACTATGAATTTTAGCATAAAGATAATGTTGAATGAATCATGAAAATTAAAACATAATAGCACGCTTAAAACACAAAAACCTCTCAAACGCGATAACAAAATTTGTAAATTTATTGCATTTTGTGCGCAGTTATTAGAGAAACTTCAATATTTATACCGTTACTTCAATTTACATGCCATATTTTTTTCGAAACATACTAAAGTCGAAGCAGCTGTTTCACGTTAGTCTGTCTTCGGTTTTTCATCGTTTGTTTGTATTACGTTTTTCAATTACGCGTCTGTCTATGTAATAAATTATTCATAACCTTTGGAAGAACTTGTAATGGAGGGAAGAGCAGTCTGAAATTCAAACACTGGCACTTGGGAAGTCATATTCCTCTGTCAAAGTGACATAACTGAGCCGCACCATGAGAAAACCAACATAGTGGGTTGGCGGCCAGCATGGATACAGACCAGCCTGCGCATCCGCGCAGTCTCATGAGTCTGGTCAGGATCCATGATGTTCGCTAACAGTTTCTCTAATTGCTATAAGCTCTGAAAGCGAACAGCATGGATCCTGACCAGACAGCGCGGATGCGCAGGCCGGTCTGGATCCATGCTGGTCGCAAAGCCACTATGTTGGTTTTCTCATGGCACGGCTCACATCTTATTGCTTTTAAGTAACTACTAGTTATTAACCTCGTTCGTCCGTAGTTAAGAAATTTGCATACCTCTAAAATATTAGGAAATGTTAACTGCTATTATTTTCGAATTCTGTCTTAAACAAGGTTGCGCATCTGAATTACCCTCTGGAAGGACTTTGGAAACATTTTCGCTAAAGCTGTTAATAAATAAAATCTATTAAAAGGTCCCTTGAAAACGTAGAATGCAACCAAAAAAGAATAATAGCAGACTCGGTTTGATTGAGTCTGTTCATGAGAGGTAATAAAATGTGCAAAACCTCTCACGCCCCCTAGCACCGGCGTCGAACTTAATATGAATTTCATACAGCTTGCAAATCCAGTAGTCAGCCTAGGGTTCGAACCGAGCAAACTTTGACGTCATGGCCGTGCCTGCTCACAAAATATCAGTTTTTATAAGAAAGATGCCTTGAGAATGACTCAGCCAGCTCTTAGCTTTCGTTGGAATTGTTCTGAACTGATTTTTTATAAACCGCAGACAGAAGAATGGAATACAAGTTTTATTGCCCAAGATTAACATTTCATATTGTCAATCCATGCATACCAGTAATACAAAGTTTGAGAGAAAATAGCCAAATGTGACATGACATTAACGGTTTCTCCCGGACCTCTAATACGATTGCTCACAGCCGTGTGTTGTACAGCTATGATATACCATCGCCTTGTCTTCCCCCGGGACAAAAATCTGAGCAATCCATCAAGCAATATCGAATTTATTGTTTATAAATCATGTTATCTCTACTGATGATTAATACAGATAATTTTGCATTATTGTTTTCGCACAACCTGGAACATTTTACTCAGGATGTTTTCTCATCGATTTCGTACAGCTACCAAACGTTTAAAGATATACCATGTTATTCTTTCACTGAAGTATTTATCATGATATATTAATTTATATTTAGAAACTACTAGTTCGATTCCTGGATGAGAAGAATTTTCTTCGCGAAAATTTGACACAATACAGCGTATATATATATACATCTTCATACATTAGTTATCCACATCTGGTCCGTGTGGAGAAGTTTTCAGTTACTTTAACAGGAAATCTTAATGGATACGAAATCAATGAGCTCTGGTATGTGTGTACATGTAAAATAAGTAAAGGACTTGGCATATTTCTGATTTTTGACATGACGATTAAGACAGTCTATATCTCATCTTTTTATCGTAATCTGGTTCTGAAGTTGTAAAACTGAATTTGGAGACAAATCTCAAAACATATCATTGACTGTTTCACATCTCAGTTTTGAAACTGACCAAGTTGATGGTAGCATTTTGAGACGGGTCCCCAGTAGACTAGCTCCTAGACTATGATATATCTTTTTACATTTTTATGATTGAATGTAGTGAACTGAGCCAGTCTATATCCTATGTCCAATATCATAGTCTGATAATTTCAACATCAGTCCTGTGTGAAAATCTCTAAAATAGACTGGCTTTTGTCTCTATGAAATTGAATTTGTCAAAAAAGGGAAAAATATAGAAATATAGTTATTATCAGTCTAGTGGCTAGTCTAGGTCCCCAGCCTCGTTACATTTTTTTCAGAGTTTTATTATTAAAATTTGTCAACAGTGCGAAGAATTCTATTTTATCCGGATCGGGTTTAGATACTATAGCTGTTGCGGCTGGCTCAAAGGTAATCAGATTTGTAGAGCTAAATTGTGCAGTTTCTGTCAGACTTTCGGTGATATGATGATCTACTTCCGCCTGTGCCCTCATGACATGCACGTAGTGGAGGGTTCGGGCTATATACGGTCATTATGTTTATCCTCACAATTACACATCTTACACGCGTATATGTGTATTACCGCCTTGCCATTGAAATATGAGTTCTGAATAAGTTTAGTTTACCGACACGATGTCCGTGTACAAGTATATATACCAAAATATATCTTAAACTATATTTGTTTTTATAACTGTGGTGGTGTTAGCAGCCTTCTATTTTCAAAACACATTTTGAATAGCCCTCTTTTGTTATAACGACATACATTTTGAGCAACCCTCTGTTCCTGTCTGTATGGTGTAATATTGTGATTCCCCATCAGGGTTTTATTGCAAAAACACGTGCGCCAAATGAATGTCTGCGCAGCGTAACGCATGTTCTTCGGCTCCAGGATTTTATATTGAGTGAAGCACCGTGTTGCTTTATTGCAAAAAAAGCAAAACACGCTACAAGTATGTTTCATATGTCATCAATGAAAATGCATGTCTAGAATCTACGACAATTTTTAATTGTTTTCCCAAAAAAACGCGCAATCTAAGCTGTCTAATTGAACTTAAAATTAATTTTAATTATGTATTTATCATTCTTATTATTGATCTATAACATTCAATGTTGTATATAGCAGAACAATTTAACTGAAATCCAACACCGTCATGCCGCCATTGAGCACAGCATTCTTTACTGTTTCAAGTTTTGTCTACATTAGTAAAATGTTCTTGAATATATGTTAAGATAAATCTTTATGAATTACCAGTAGAATCTATTCACAGATTCAGCGGAGTCGTTGGGGGAAATGCCATCATGAAAATCTTTCGCTTTCTTCATTTTAATTTTGGGTCATTCTCTCCATGTTGATGTATTGAATTATGGATTTTGTGCGATATTTGATATACTAGTATTTACACAATTTGCCATTAAAAGGAGTAGCTCTATGTGAAAAGGGAAACCTTGGGGTTGTTTATTGGCAGAAAATCTTTATTTTTCTCATATATATTAAACGGCAGCTCTCTGTATTCACAGAAATCAAAGTTTCAATATTTTAGTTTGGCTTTAGGGCTACTGCTAGACTGGCATCAGTCGTTACAGTCATTAAATGTAAAGCATTTGGCCATAAAATCCTCTCTGATACCACTTTCTCATAAAATTTACAATATCTCTAGCCTCTGTCTCTACTGTTAAGATAAGCCAGTAAAAGGGAGCCGCAGAAAAGTTGATATATATTTTAAAATAAATAAATAAATAAAATGGGAAATGTTTAATCTCAACAGACTTTGTAAGTCTAGGCTACTGCGTTTAAGGAATGTGGCTTTCCCCTTTGAATATTCGTCCTTGCTCCTCTTTCCCCCAAAATCCGACCCTTTCTTCAACCCCTTACCCCCCCTCCCCCCCCCCCCCCCCTTTCTGTATTTTGTTTATAATGAAAATGTACTTGTTGTATTTTTGGAGCAACCCGTCTACAATATTCTTCCGTTGCAGTATCTTTTTGTTGTGGGCCTACTTGATGCATGGCTCTGTGGCTGTGTTTGGGGTGTTCTGTGCTTCCAGGAAATCTACCCTTAGGTACTACCTTTTATCTTTTTTAGACATTTTCAAATCAGTTCATGTCCATACAGAAGCCAATGTAAAATGTATTTAGAATTTCATACTCGTCACTTTTGTTTTCTTGAAAACATTTCTTATCAATGTTCAGAGTGAACTACTAACTACAGGGAAATGGGACGGGGTCTATTCTCATTCTAAGAAATGTTACAGGTTACATTAAATGTCATACAATGTTGTTGCACTGTCAAAACCAATGAACGAGATGTAGGCTAACATTATCATATCTTAAGGCCTATGTTATTTTGAAATTATGAATTAGGTGGGTGGGGTACATGATATTATTTCTGAGAAATTTCGAAGTTATTGTAAAACAAATTTTATTTCAATGTAACAATACATTAAAACCATGCAGTGCTGAACTCTTACTTTAGTTAAAAGACTAAAGTAGGAAAAGTTATCAGTATGTTCGGGTCACAATTTTCGGGGTAAGTATTCTATATCATCAATGCGAAAAAGTATAACATACATAGTAAAGCTGAACTATCCGTGTAAATGAGCTGAGAGTTATTTTTCTATTTTCATTTATTACTTTTCTAAAAAACACATTACAATTAACCAGGTGTCGGTAAAATTTGTCATTAAAGAAGTCCCAACTATAAGTATGGTGTGCGAGAAGGGCCTGAGCGCTTGTACGTAGTGCGCATTTACAGGGAGTGTATAATACTATTGCTCAGATTAATATGTTAATTATATATTTGACTTTATCGTAAGTCCGCAAATTGCACCAAAAATAGCAGTATTAATTTTGCAATAATATTATTTATTTACAAGCGTAGCCTATCTTTGACAAATGACATCGAGAATTCTAACTAGCCTTTTAGAAAGCTGCATTTTCAAGTACCTGATATTCTCCACTTGGGTTAAAAATCATTTTTACAATACATTTTTGTAGATAGTGACTGACTACAGAAGGAATTTTACGGAAATAAAAATACGCTGGACCTACGGAATGCTACAACCTACTAAACTTCTTAATAAATAGTGAAAAATAAACTAGAACTCTATGATAAAAATCAAATAGATCGTTTCGGAAGTGTTAGAGAGTGAGAAAGCAAACATATCCTAAATAGTATTTAGCATGGATGATTTTGCACTGGGGTCATGGGACTCGTCCCGAAAAGGCCGGTCCGTCAGCCGCGAGTTAGTTAAATGAATGGTTACAGACTTCTATCCGCATGGCGCCTGGCATAGTGGTAGGAGTTCGGAGGTAGTTGGCTAGCACAACAAAGGTGTCTCATAAGCCAATTTTGCTGGCCCTTTCAATAAGGGTGACACTATAATAAAAAATAAAAAGAGACCTTTTACCTTTATACAGTAGGGATATGTTTGTTTTACATGTAACATCAAAGCATTAACCCCTCGTGAAAATATTATGCATGTGGCGTTCACTGTATATGTATAATTGTAATATTATACTTTGACGTAACACTGATACAAACAAATACCCTTTTGCATATTCATTTATATAAAAATAAAAACAAGCAAACAAACAAACAACAACGGGAAAAATGTTTATCTATTTTAATTTGTTGGGTTTAAAGTAACATCAAAATGATACAATTAACTTTTTCCAGGTGTTTTTTTTTTGTGGGGGGGGGGGGGGGGGGGGGAACCTCCAGGTGCACCTCCAAACATTTTTTGGGGCTCAGTTGAGTACCTAGATAGAGGCAGAGACCTTCAAAAAGTCAGCTGGTGGCTTCCTTACATGAAGAAGTTTACACCTAAAGTGAGGTTTCCATCCCACGCCGGCGGCATGGAATTCGAAGTCAGCGACCTTGGATCCGGTCACGGAGACAACTATAGAAGTAATGTTTGAAATATTTACCATTATGCAATTCTCACGCTGATTTTCATTCCTGTGAAGTGAACAATTATGTCTACGTTTTTCTTTTGCAACTACAGTTATAAACTTATATATTCAATTAAATCCCGATAATATAAATGATACTGTCAATGATATTTACCGCCTGAAATTACAGATGGTTTCTCGAATACACCATACTTTTAATTACAAAAGTTTACACACCACGAGGGTCGGAAAGCACGAAATTTACGTTCTTGAACGTATATATGAAACGTCATGCTTGAAATGTAAATAAAGGAATAAAAGTAAATTTTTACATGTTCATGGAAAGGATCGAACTGTGATTGTCGATGTTTCCGGTACAGAATATATATGAACGTATATATACGAGCCGTTTCATCTTATGGGACTTACAGGAACATTGTAAGCGATTGTTTATTTATTGTATTTATGTTCTAGTAACCTTTGACACTGATTTCGAGGACAAGCCGTATTTGTGACACATACATGTCTATTGTTGGGCTGTAAAAAGATAGATCCAAAATTTAAACTAAAAGCTATATTGCATAACTTCTTCGTCATTTCTGTGCATAGAATTCGGTTGCTATTTTGTTAGAATATCAGAAAATTACTGGAAATAAAACATATCTTTGAAAAAGTCCCGATCTTTCATCATTTGTTTGGTTGGCGTATGTTTACAAATTTCATGTTAGTAGGCCGTCATATCCAAGAAGCCGTGTAAAGTGATAATTTTGATGACACATTGGTTTTATTTTGTAATTGTGAGTGATCGTTACGTGATCAGAAAGATCGGACAGTGGGATGTTATAAAAAAGTGATACTTTATGTAGATTAGGAAGTGAATTGCACTATACAATAAGGAATTTTAAGGTAAAATACACCTTTTACTTCGTTCACTGAAGAAAACATGGCGGACATATTTTTGTAAAATATTGGTGCACGTGTGATTTGTGTAACAAAGTTTAACGACGTTTTCTTAGAAAACTAACGCTCAGCTCATTTACACTGACCTATCCTTGATTGATGAATATATATATTGTATAAATATAAGAGACTTACGGTACCAAATACTTACCCCGAAAATTCCTGTGCATTTTCCTCTTGTGCACTGTTGGAACATGTTTTTGAGTGTCATTGATACTCTATAATTTACTCGGAGATACATTTTTTATTATTATTAGTTTCTCTTTGAACCCCATGCATTTCTCGCGTTGTTACGACAATCTCAGTTTTACACAGGAATTTTGCATGGTCAAAATAGCATAGGCCTTAAGTAGACATTCAAGAAAATTGGACTAATGTAGACAAAGTTTTACTAAGCAAACTAAAACAAAAAATAAATAAATAAAAATTGTTTACAAAAGAAATGTTCCTTTCTGAAGAATGACAGAACGAAATATTTTTTTGAAATAGTCGTAAAGTTTTGTACAAAAAAATGTATATTCTTTTTTCCTGCTGTTATTTTTAAGGTGGTACTCAAACATGAACGCTACGTTAAAACACAGAGACCTAACAACGAGACATTTTACTGTAGGCCTAAAGCTGTCCGATTAAACATATATATGAGCCGTGCCATGAGAAAACCCACATAGTGGCTTTGCGACCAGCATGGATCCAGACCAGCCTACGCATCCGCGCAGTCTGGTCAGGATCCATGCTGTTCGCTAACAGTTTCTCCAATTCCAATAGGCTTTAAAAGCGAACAGCATGGATCCTGACCAGACTGCGCGGATGCGCAGGCTGGTCTGGATCCATGCTGGTCGCAAAGCCACTATGTTGGTTTTCTCATGGCACGGCTCATTTAGGGATGTGCGCAACTCCTACAGTAGTATATGGAAACAGGACACATATATTTGCTTGAAAAAAGTTTTTTCCTGTTGCTGCTCGGACAAGTCATACGACAGTGGGTCATGAATCAAATTCCCAGTCTATTCAACCCCATTTCCAACTTAGCCGATTTTTTTTTCTAGAATCAGAGCCATCAGGGTAAAAGGTTCTCGAACACGCCAGGACGCCACAGAAATAGGACAATTAGATTCTGTTACTTTTAGCAATCTCTGTTGCTAGCAATTTCTGTTTCTTTGTTCTCAAAATAAGCCTGTCGTATATTTAAGATCAAGTACTTATTGGTTAACCTAAACAGGATCATAATAAAAGATATAATGATGAATAAGTACAGTCATGTAGGCTATATCTAGACTTCTACATACTTTATGCACTAACAACATGTAGATCTATAATTCATATTGATTTATATACCTACATCTGTTATTTAGATTTTTTAATAATACTTCTATTCTGTTCTTTTCTGTGCGTTCAGTGTTGATCTATTCGCTTTCTTTTAATCTAGAGAGTAAATTCGCGCACCTGGTTAAATATAAAACATCTTAGAGGAAAAAACACTCTTTCTTCTTTACCGCTAGTCAAACATGCCTGAGTACTTGGTAAAGGATGTTTATTTAGTCAGCGGTTGAGCGATACTTTTATGGATTATATTTGTACAAATAATACACCACATTTCAATATAAACCCGCTTTAAAAGTTTAAAAAGCGCGCGGTGGCTTTATCCTAATAAAACTTTCGTTCCGCACAAAGTTTGTCATCAGTCCCCGTAGCGCAGTGGATAGCGCGCTGGACTTCTAATCCAGAGGTCGCGGGTTCGAATCCCGCCGGGGATGACATTTTTTTTTCCTTCACGAAAAATGATAAGATTTTACACTACTGTTTGATTATTCCTTGCCTCGCGTAGAGTTAAAAAATGTTGAACTATACCCGATACTTCCATGTATATGTCAGAAAACAATGAAATCCAATACATGTATGTCCTTAGTCTCAAATGACAATTTTTGTTGTGGCTACATGGCTACATTTTACGCAGACGTGTAATTAAAAGTTCTAATTTCACATCCTTTACGAGTTCTAAATAAACTAAGGGTGGATATTCTAATTTTTTTTTTAAAAAGGTAGTAATATAATACTGAAATTTATCTTAAAAATATTAACCCGTTGTTATCTGTATAAAATTGCAAACGCGTGCGGATTCAGACCGGTGTGCAGGTCTCCCATATGATATACCCCTATGTCAAGCGTATAAATGAAATTCTGTTGGTACTTTTAAGCCCCCAGTCCGCCCCCAAAAAATGCATTGTAGTAATATTGCGAAGTCTACATTTTTGTATCATGTAACGAAATGTAAATCCCATTATCTGAACCTATGGCATGTATTAAACCACAGATACCAAAGTATATAATATATGATGGAGGTGGCCACCACAAACGCACAAAAATCTCGTGCTGTAAAATATATATATAAGAAATGTTAAGGGACCCTGGGGTACGGGAAAATACGAAAAGCTTTAAAAATATTTCATTTAAATCCCGCTGTGTTCAGCTGAATTTATTTTTCTCTGTTATGACATCAACATGAATGTTGACATAAACTTTATTTATAATAATAGGTTTCTCGTATAAAAATGCCTTTTAAAGCGACTACTGTGAAGAAAAAAAGCATTATTGATACGCCACTGCATTTATTAAGCCCGCCTGAGATGAAAGACACGTTGATCAAATAATACGCTAGACACCATTGATCAAAAAATCAAACATGATACTTCTTTATTTACTTTTATCTTTGTTAGTGAAAACTGTCTTTTTATGATCTCGGTCTTTGATATCGAGTAAAACTAATGCATAAAAAATGATAAATTAACGTGTTTTTTTTTCTTTCTACTGGCGTGTAATTTTAGTGTTATTAAACTTCATAGAATGAGCAGTGTTAATGTTAGGGAATGTCATTTTATTTTTGTACCTTTAAGTATTTTAAAGGAAGCAATAAAAAGAGGATAACAATGCCTCATTTATTATCGCATTTATGATTTAAAAAATGTTCGTGTATTTAAAGACCCTTTAAAGTGCTAAATGTGGCAAACTGACAATTATTAAATATTAATAATTTTCTTCGTTAAAGCAGCGAAACGAGTGGAAAATTCTTATTCACAACCAGGAGGATTCGAGCTTCGATTTCGACTCCTATTGTGTCTTATTCACACCAGCAACAAATAGCGTACCTTGGCTAGATTAGACAAATTTACAATCGAAGAAACTTTGAAAACAAATAAAGAGTCGAGAGTCTTAGAAATTAGATATAGACTGGCTCTGTTCATCATACGTAGAGTGTTAATGGCTGAATAAGGAACGGACGGTCCACGGTTCAAAGCCCACTGAAATCCGTTTTGATGTGACCAGTTGGTGACCAACTACCAAGCTAAAAATGTTACTGATTGCCTTCATGCAAGTCTCAAAAGTCAAAATGACTGGCTCTTCCAAAAGGGCGACACTGTAAACGAAGTCTAAAAAGCTTTTCTACAGCTGTCTTTTAAAAAAAAAAACCTCTTAAATGTTTTGTTTTCAAGCAGGATTTGTTATCAGTTGGGTAAACCTCGTATCGCATAATCCAGATTTGATAATTTGGTCAAATCTGACAAGATATCAAATCTTCAAAGGGTCCACATTCCACGGGACAAAGAAACATTCCTTCAAGATAAACTAATCTTAATTGACGTTTTGAAAAACAGAACACGGTTTTGCCACTAAGTGCGAGGAATTTCGTAAGTAAAAGAACAAAAAAAGAAAGAAGCAAAACAAATGATTTTCCTACTAATTAGCCCTCTGTATGGACTCCTGTGTGTTGTGAAGATATTAAGGTAGTTTCAACACTTGTGTGTACTAAATGGAGCTTTGTCCATAATTATAGTTCAATGTTTTTCTTTAGTTTATCGCGTACAGCGATCTACAGTCAAGTACTCGCGACTGAAACACATTTTAAATTTCACTGCATGTCAAATGGGTTGGTCGTATGGATCCGACGATTGGTGAACATAATGTAGATATCTTGTTCCGCAAGAAAATGAAAATTTCACGAGATGCAAGTTCGCCGTGATGGTCGAACTGCCACGCAATTGGGGATTTTAAGCGAAGTACTGGCCAGGACTTTTCACCAGTCATAACATCGATTGTGACACGGAAATCGATGGACCTTCGAAGACCTTTTACTTCAGTAGGTTTATAAAAGTCCCGGACATTGGGGATGTAGGGGGTTTTCGGACCTGAAAATGTTCTTTATCCCCAGACTCCGAGTGTTTTAATTGCATGCGTCTTTTACCAGTCCCGTCTGATGGCAGCTTTCTGGAATCAATAAACTACAAAATCACGGTCTTGGACAATACAGGAAAACCGATTTTGTCAGACAGATATTGGTTTCCAATCTATAACGAATGAATACAGGGTATCGATTTTATTACACATTAAATAACGGACTATGGTTTCTATTTGAACAGTGACTAAGTGAAATGTAGGCCTAGACAGTGGCGCTGTCAGATTTCAAGCACTTTAACGAATCCATATTCAAATAAGCCAGTCCCACTTCTGTTTCGGGATCAAAAACAGTGTGTTTTTTCTTAATATGAAATGCAAATACTTTTCAGTAAGATTACCAAAATTGACGTACCATTGGCCACGACAATATTCGTTACATTAGTGTTAATACCAGTCCAGGTATTACATGGGTAGATAATGGGACCCGACAAGAAATATGACCGTCGAATAAGATACAGCTATGTATATCACATAAATGGGGAGGATAAACGCTAGATGCTCCGTCTTGTTTAGATGATTTTCTGTCCTTGATGTGTGTTGCAAGTAACCCTGTTTACAGCTAGCAGTAATTAACCCTTACCACGATAAATTTCTATAATGAACTTGTTCATCTTTCAACTGACTGTTAAATGGGGTGCTTACCGAACAGTGCAGATCTTGATCAGACTGCATGGATGTGCAGGCTGATCAAGATCTACACTAGTCGCAAAGGCAGAATCAATCATGTCCAGCATGATACGGGATAAGTAGCATGAAATTACATCACAATGTAAGGAGTCAGTACACTCTGACAAGGAATCGGGTTGGAAGTCCTGCAAGAATATTCCTTCAAAGGACGATTTTAATTATGGATAAAGAAGAGAAAATGATAATTCACTTTGTATTGCATATCCATATTATGTTTTTTTAACCAGCATAATCAGACATTTTGCCAGGTTTTTCAAACTGCTTTAAACAAATTCAACCAATATGGTTCCGTGAGAAACCTTTAAAGGCCTAATTTTTCCCTTTCTTTTTGACAGGAAAGATTTTAGCTGCTATGCATACTAAATTGACTTGAATTTTGGCAGATTTTCGGTCCACTAAAAACGGCAGATCGGCAGCATTGCACAGTCAAAACTTTTTGCAATAAACAGCCATATAAATCAGCATTATCTAAGCTGTTTAGCTGATATTTCACACATGACACATAGCAGATTTATAGCCAAACTCCTTCCATTTTGATCTTAAAATAACTTCTTAATGACACAGTTTTTCATTATAAAATACATTTTCTTTGAACTCTTCTTAGTATTCCAATGTGTAATAAATCAAGAAAATTGACATAAATCGGGCCTCTTATATAAATGCGGCTTGCTGTCAGAGTATGTGGGCAATAACATAATAACAATTGTAAACAAACAAAAACAAAGTCGTCAAATTTTCACATCTCTTTGTATGTATTTTGTACAAAATGAACAAATAATCATGTTTTTATGCAATGGCATAACAACGAAAATATTGACAAGAACAGTTTGAATGAAATAAAACGAGTGCTAAAAAATGAACAACTCAAAATCATATTTGTTTCTCAAACACTAATACGCCATCCATTCAAGACAAAATCGTTCTAAAACGTATAAAACTGTAAAACAAACTAAACAAAACAAAAAAAAGAGGTGCCTCTCTCAAAGAGTTTCAAAGTTGCCAACATAAAATCTGTTTTACATAAAATGAGGTAAAAAATTGGTTGCTATGACAACCAAACAGCAGATAAAGCAAAAAGATAGGTTTTGTTAGTGTTTTACTGTGCACAGCTGAGTGTTTGAAGTATTTCTGGATAAGACATACTGCTTTCAAGCCCATTATACAGAACAGCTTTTACAAAATATTTTCAATTTTAAGTTTCAAGATGATCATAAAGTTTTGAAGATAAAATGCAGAACAAGTTTTAAGTATGGGAATTATTCTGTTAAGATAAGACCAGACTGAAGATAAAAAACTTGATACATTGTAATCTTGTTCCAGACTTTCTCACAAAAATTTGAACAACACATCAGCATCTATTAACAAACTAGGCAAACACCGAATACCGAGGACTGGTGCAGCCAACAGTAAATGCCGCAATTAAGGTTGCGGGTCCACTGATGACCAATGGGGATTGCAGAAAGAAATCGGGTGTTCGTTTGAGCTAATTTATGGCTGAAGATTGTCAAAATAATAACGTAGGTAATCAAATGGAAATTACAAACTGTTATTACAGGCTGACTAACATAAACTTATAAATTTCCTATAAAACACAAAATTGTAAATATTTTGAATTTAATTTATAACTATCACGTCGAACTTTAGCTGAATAAGCAAAATTTGCTTAATATAATGGCAAAAGTTAAAACAGGAACCATTCTTGCACTAGCCAAGTGTAGCAAATCTAAAAATGACATGCTCACAAATTAACCATAATTAAGTATAAATTAAACAGAATGCAATGTACATGTATATAAAATGGGTGTTACCAGCCACATTAATACAATGAATTAAACTCATATCAAAAAATGTTCTTTATGAAATGCGCATTAAATCTATATAAAATCTTCTCAATAATTCTCTTTTGTCTACGGTGAATTATACAATATTCAACATTTGCAAGACAAAAACCAAGTTGCCTCACTTGAAAAAAAGATGAAAATTATTTGCTGAAAAAATAATTTTTGCACTTGAAAAATATGGTGATCAAATTAGGGGTTATTTAGGCTAAAAAGCAATTGTGATTTTTTCACACAAATTATATTTTAAATTTCCTTGTACATTATGCAAGGTTTTAAAGCATAGAACTGAAAGTGAAGAAAATTAACAGACATACGGACAGACAAATGTGAATCAATGCTCATAAGCACATTTTTTTACTACTGGATCATGCCTGCATTACTATTCTGAAGGATCGATTTAGGGGAAAATATCCCTTACAACTATGAAATATGTTTGCTAAAACTGATCATCTATCGAATAATTGATAAATTTGATTCCTAAAAGCTCGCATGAAACTACGATAGCCAAATGAACTATTTGTCACCCTTTTTCTTAAAAATGATTTTCTTCTTCTACTCAGTTTTACATACTAATATTCAACACCCTACATACTAAAACCTCACAGCAGACATGAACAGAATTGGCCTCTATTGTATCATTATTAAAAATATCTTTGTTATATAATGTGACTATGATTTATATACAGTTTTATAAACATTTGTATTTTCACAATCACTTTGTACCGCATTCCTATAAAAAAATTAAATAACCTATAAAATTTATACAAAAAGCTTAATATATATATACACATATATGGAGTATATGATACATCCTAAAAATTAGCAAAAAACACAGAAAGTATTTGTTCATATCTCCTATAAAATCTTATATCAGTTTGTACAACTCCCACGTAAAATGCAAACCTATAAATTTTAATGTATGCTTTATCAGACAGTTGCTTTTTGTTAAAATGACATTTTACGAGAGAGAAATAGTGTGTACATTTTTGCAAAATTTGCATATGTAAAGTTGGTACAGGCGTATCTGACACTCCCCCCTAACTGGCAGCCCCTTCTTAAGAGGGTATATTATTATGGAGTGGTATACAGCAAAGCCAAAATGCAGCATGTAAATATCTGCCTTCTTTTTAAAAATGGCACACTCTGATTCTGGGTTAATGTAAGTTTTCTTTAACAGTATTTCTGTTATACATCTTACGTAACTGTAATGACAAGTCACATTCCTTCATTCTGTAACACAGTAATGCCTTGTTCTCTACCAGCAACTCACAACTTCCTCGCATGTGTCAGATGTGAAGGATGAATGACCACAGTTATACTGCTTTCAGTTAGTTGCAGAGAAAATATGGGGGGGGGGGGGGGGGGGGGGATGCTAAATAGACCAACTTTTTCAATTTATAGCTTGTGCTCTAACCAATGAAGTAACAAGAGAGCTCTCCTTTTTTTGAAAGGAACATTATATTTTTTTCACTACATTCCTTTCATATTTTTAAAGATTAACTCATAATATTAAGACTTGATTTTCCTTTTTCCAAAGTTTTTTTCAGCCTGGTTCCCTAAATGTAAAGATTGTATAAATGTGCATTTCACATGGGAATAAACCAGATTTCCTACTAATACACAACATGTACAATCTGTCTTACATTTAGTACACAAATTTTAGGATGTGTAGTATCAACACTCAAACACAGCATTCAAATAGTTTTCACTTACATCGCCTTATAAAAAAGCATTTTCATATTGCCACTGATTTTCTAAAATGTAGTAAATCACCAAGACTTTTGTGATAATATAAAATAGCTGATTTTCATTTATGAAAACTTGATATATGAAAAAACATACAACCATTACAGTAAAATATCAATTAACACAAAATTTCAACCTGGCTTGTACAAAAAATAGGCAACAAAAAATTTTAAAAAATGAATTTTACAAAATGAAATTTGTAACTATCAATTAAATATTGTATGAAGTTTACTACCAATTTGACAATTAAAAAAAATGTGTAAATGACTATGAACAAAACAAAACGGATATTATCAGAGTAGCTCCTGGTAGAAGACATACAACACACAGTCATAGCACACAACCATTTATAAATATATCTTTTATTCTTCACACAAAAAATGTAATTATTGCTCCAAACATTTTAACACAGTTCAATATAGTTCAGTTAGCAGTACAGTAAATAATACAATCTCTAACAAATCAATAAGATCAAAGGTGAAAAATTGACAAGAGCTATTGGGCTCAAAACAGCTAGAACATGGGAGATCTTATCAATTTTAATAACAGTTACTACATTAGACAAAACACTTATACATGTGTAGGTTTCTATTAAATAACTATTCACTGTCAAGACCATTCAAGTGCAGGGGAAAGGATCAAAATTAAGGTATATTTATATAACTAGATGTCAACGGGCAACATGTCGAGCCCGCCCTTTGACCCCTAACTGTGACATTGACCTTTGAGATAGAGCCTGTCTCTATCTTAAACATCCATGCCACAAGATTCCTCAATACAGGTCAAAGTTATGGGCCAGACAAGATATGACATGACCTTTGACCTCCAACTGTGACCTAGATCTTTGAGATAGGAATCTGGGGTTTGCGCACGACACTCCGTATGACTGAGGTTAACACTCAAGCCAAATATAAACAATATTGCTCCATGCATGTCAAAGTTATGGTCCTGACAAACAAGTCCGGAAAGACGGACGCACATATACCAAACAGCCATTTGGACAACTATGTCTTCGCTTAGAACTGCAATTATGGGCTCGACAAAAATGCACCAACATACATTGCTGTAGAAAATTGTTACATCAAATCATTGTGGACCTGGCATTTATAAATGGCAGATGGGACAAAAGATAGAACAGAGAGAAAATAATCACTATGAAGCGGTCTGCAAGCGGGCTCGACAAAAAATACACCAAAATACATTGCTGTAGAAAATTGTTATATCAAATCATTGTGGACCTGGCATTTATAAATGGCAGAGGGGACAAAAAATAGAACAGAGAAAATAATCAGTTCACTATGAAAGGTCTTTCTTCATATTTTACAGAACGTCATAAGTCTCAACTTGATATATTCAGCAGCTGTATTAAACTTTCAGTGTCAAAATTTTTGACATAGATGTTAATGAAACCAATGAATTCTTTTTCTAGAATTTCATGATATACATACTCTTTATTTTGATAAATGCTGTTTTATATACATTGTATTTTGCTATCTGAACTGTTTGCTTAATTTAAAACCCACAACCTTAACACAACCTACTGTAAAAACTACTTCACTTTTTCAAACAGGAAGTGCTTATAACTTCTGTACTTAATTAGTAACACTTAAAAGTGAAATTTTCTTTTTAAGCAGAAAGGGGGTCTAAAGCATTTCAGAAAAATGTTTATTTCACTTTTCAGACCATATAGTGATAAACAGAAAATTTTCAGTGACATGCATGTTTATTTCACTGTTGAGACAAATAGAATTTTTTTTAAGCAATGTTTATATCACTTATCAGATCTGACACATGAAAAATTCACAGAAAATTTTCAAACATTCTCATTACATAGCATGTCAAATTCTCAGAGGCTTTGGACAAAACATAGACAGATTATCACATAAGAAAAGTTGTCACACAGTACAGAAAATAGATTTTTTTCGACACAAAATAGTCTTTTTCATATGGCACTGTAATAATATTTTTAAAACCTTTTAATGAACAACCATAGACACACCAAAACGCTTGTCATAAATTCTTATTCACATTGTCAACTGTTTATAATGGCCACATAACTAGATAACAATGTTATTGATAATTCGATACATGCCCATTTTGATTACACAAAGGAGATAAATACAGGATATATTAGGTATACAACAAAAAGAGAAAAATCTGTCCGTATCAGTTTCTTTAAAAACCCGTTTTTAACCGGCAGATAATGCAGTTTCAAATATTTCACTGGAGCCAATATGACTCTGACTTGAGGCTATTTTTATTTTTCGCCAACCATTAAATTCATACAATCGACTATCGTTCTATATGTAGATGAAATTTATGGCAACATTCATATGCCTTGGGTAAATAAATGAATTGACGATTATGATAATAAGACCTTCTACAGATTATATTAACATAATGCATCAACGTTTAAATGACAAGCGCACATTTTAATTTATTCACAGCCTGTCCAATAGATTTTTACCTCTATTTTTTCTCTTCAGCGAAGACAAAACACATAAATTTCGATCAAGCCACTGAATTAATTTACTGCAAAAACACAAAGACAGGCCTTCTTTTTTCTACATTTGAAGTTTACAACGCGGAATAGCAAACAGCAAAACAGGTCTTCTTTTGAAACTTTAGACAGACAGAATTAGATATGATACTTTTTGTATGTCAGACTGTGTGACTTTTTAAATATTTGTCTTCATTTTATTTACATTTTTGAACAAGTAAGTGCACCAGCCTATATGGGTTTGAAATTTCAGAACTTCTGGTTTAAATGAGTGCAAGTTAGCAACCAAAATTCAATGTATTTCCAGTCAAATGCAACTCAACTGTCTACATGTTATAGTTAAGTCCGGATGATAAAAAAATACTGCAATTATGAACATTTTGATGAGTCAATGGAGCACCCCATGAACTACTGGCAGCATTCATTGTTCAGTATATCTTTATTAATAAATATTGATCAATGAAGAAATTAAAAATACCATATATCACACAGTATCGTGCTTGAATGAAAGTACAAATATATTCCATGGTAAAGATTTATGGGGGAAAAACTGTGTCTTGAGACGCCCGTCCAATCAAGCTACTCTTAAAGCAAAAACAGTTAAGTCTGATTTCTTTTCCACTCCTTGCAGCCTGAAGATTACTCTCTTATGATTCATAGAGTTTTCCAACCAATCCCGCAATGAATTCTTAAAGCTTCTCTGCAGAACCAATTACGTTTTTTTGTTTCGGCTTCTACATTTTTCAGTCTGCAAATGGAACTACTTGCTTTTATAAAACACGTAGAACTTAACTGTTAAGCTATCTTACAGATCAATATTAAAAGCCTATACCAACCTCAGTAGTCTTGTCCCTGCATTTACATTAAAATTTTATCATAATTATAATGTCATTTTAAATACACAGATTTTAATCAGCCATTTTCTAATAAGACAACATACTACCGTTCTTAACTCACAGAAAATGGAAATTCCCCTATCAGACATTCAGATTAAAGCTTAGTCAACAGAATATTAATCATCAATTTAGCCTTGTGATGTCATAAGTGTAGCTGATTTTGAACGAGCAGCTTTTTCGGACATGAGCTGGTCCAATCTAGAGCAAATATGTCACTAAAATTAAATTTCCTCTCGGTTTCACTTTAAAATGCCATTGGAAAAAAAAGAACTTTTGAAAGACTGATCATAATTTGTTATAATACTACCCCCTAAAATTTATATTCACATGCCGACTTATTCCCTGACATGGGACCAAATTGAGACATACTCAAAATACAAAACAACCAGAAAAAATTTGGTGAAGCGAATATTATTATTAAATTTCTATGAATCTTTACCATGTACCAAAATCAGGGTTTAAGTCGAGTACGAAAGCATTTAGAAATTAATGCATTCTCAATACAACAGACGTGGTATTATTCACACTTAGGTCAATTATCAATCATGGAATTGTGATATTATCACCATCTCAGAATGTGACTCTTATACCGTGTTCACACTAGCAGATCGGTTTTATTTTTATTAGGCACTAATTGGCTATAATTGGTATTTGACATTTAAAGCCCATCAAAATATAATCTAGTTTGCGTCCACACTAGGCAAAGAAATGTGGTTTAAATATATACATGCAAGGTTGGAAGTAAACAAATATTTTGCAATAAGCAAAAAAGGTTACAAAGAAGGAGGCTGACAGAAACAAGAAGGAGTCATCAATGTTTAAACTTCTGTGTTCATCTAAAAAATTCTGTTCATTCCATCTATAGTCAATTTTGAGCATCAGCATGACTCCATATTGCAATTTAATGTTTTTGCTTCATCAACACTCCAATTACTTTTGTCAGCCATAGCATCAATTGTCTGATACAAAAGAGAAACACATGGTATTCTTCAGCCAAAAGGTAAGATCTGGGGATTTGGGATTGTAAAACCAGTTATAACTCATATTTGCGTTCACACTTGTAAAATAATGTAGTATTACCTTTTAATATAGTATTAAAACCACCTCCCGAGGTAGTTTTAATGCTATATTACAGAAACCACTTGACCTTTACATAATTCATGTTTTACACCACATATAGTGTGGACGCAAACGAGTTTAAAAAATAAACCCAAGTTAATGTAGGATTAAAAGCGTAGTCTGAACGCGGTATTACATATTCACACTTCTATTATTTACTATCTGCATCAGCAGCGGCGATTTATTGATTACACTATTATTTTCCATCTACCGAGTGAAAACTGCTCACGCATGATCCATAATATTCCAAATGGATTGAATATAGCTATCCGCAGAGAAACTTGTAAGCTTGTATCAGCTTACTAAATGTAATATATATTTATATTTTCTACAACTTTTCATTAATAATACATCTCTCTAGAGTCAAAATAAGTCAGTAAGTTGGAAGATAGATTAAATGACTATAAAGTATGCAAGATTTGAAAAGCTGTTCAAATATATATATATATTAACATTGTATTACCATGATTACCGGTACACAATCTCAAACAATTCCTACTAAAGAAACAGGACCGTAATGAAAATGAAAATTTTGTGAGCTTGAAAATATACATTTGTAAATAGTTGAAATAAGTTAAAATTCCTCTGTCAGGATATAAAAATACAATGTACATCTTCATAAAGATTTGCAGTACAAGTCTGCGGGTTATTTAATAACATTATTCCCCATTGTAGAATGACAAAGTTTTTAGCACATTTAATATGATAAAAAGAAAACACCGAAATATATTGTATAATTCTTGATCGTTTTTTGGTCCTGTATATAATACAGTAATATGCTGAATTCTCATGTTATTACACAAACTTGTCTACCAGTAGATACCGAGTAAGTCAATGTAGCTGTTGGTGGGAAACCACAGAAAATCTGTCTCATTTTTGCATTCTATGAAACCTTTGCTTTCTTTAAGTTTAATATGGCATGGTTTAACTACCTAATAACTACATTGTACAAGTTATCTGAAATTGTACGTTAACCAATATGCCATCACCTTATTTCCAATGATTATTAGACAAAATAAGGCCAGATTTCCTGGCAACATTTTATATATTTACTCATCATTGCTATTTCTACC
This sequence comes from Mercenaria mercenaria, assembly GCF_021730395.1. Taxonomy (NCBI): domain Eukaryota; kingdom Metazoa; phylum Mollusca; class Bivalvia; order Venerida; family Veneridae; genus Mercenaria; species Mercenaria mercenaria. The sequence goes on from NC_069378.1 coordinate 42,876,913, forward strand.
GATACTGACACTAAATATTGTATGTTTTAAAGCTTAGGTAATGCTCTATAATATATAAATTGTAATAACAAAATGAGAAAATGTAAAGTTCAACTTAGTTTGCAAATTGATAAACATAATCTAGATTTTCTGTTTGCTGCAAGTTTGTAAATTTGCACAGATCTTCATGAAACATTTCATGAATGTATCCCCTTACAATTTAAACGGCTGAATCTTCACATACATTACATTATATTGTACTGTATTTACATTATATTGTACTGTATTCAAACAGTGGTCTTAACTGTTAAGATTTCAGTGACATTTCTAGATATGTTACAGAACACATGACTGTTATTTTTATACAGCACTGTACACGTAATATACACTGGCCTTTTCTCTAATTTTCAATGTAGATGTTCTATTCTGGATTTATGACGAAGTGCTTAATGCTTTAAGTGTACAGATCTATACTGATTCATAATTTCCTCTAACCTTTCGCTCCTCACGTAAATTCCAGCACTATGTACTATCAGTTTCGTGAATTAGAACCAAACACAGACAGTGAACTTCCAACATGCTGATCAATGTGATTTTTGGCCATTGTTAGCATAGAGCAAGATGCTCTTCTTTCAATTAATATCCAGATGCAAATTACATCGCTCGAATCACACAAGTAGTGACAACTATATTTTATACCTGTTTTATACACACTTCAAACCACAGCTTCGTGATTTCTCAGTGCCCTAGGATTAAAAATTCTAGCATAGAACCTTTGCCACGAGTTCAGAGTTTTTCCGGTCCAGATCCATACGCCTGAAGTAATACCAACAATTACCGACATCAAGTACTTTATCATAAAAACATTAAAGTCTGGTTTCTGTTGCTGGTTCTCGAGCACCTGACATAGGTACTGGTTATCCAGCCAGTTTTTACAGTGTGACAGCCACCATGTTTCCATCCAGGCCATTCTGGACGATTGTTCATAGAAATAACACGCGATTACGATGGTGGCTGGCACAGTATATAGAACGGAGAATATTCCGATACGCACCATCAATTTCTCAAGTTTATCAGTTTTGGTACCGTCTGATTTCATAATTGTACGTATTTTGAACAAGGATACAAATCCTGCTAATAGGAAAGAGGTTCCAATGATTAAATACACAACCAAGGGTGCTAATACAAATCCCCTAAGGGCATCTACGTCGGAAATCCCTGTGAAACACACGCCACTCAAGACATCTCCGTCCACTTGGCCCATGGCGAGAATTGCAATAGTCTTTATTGCAGGTACCGCCCATGCTGCAAGATGGAAATATTGAGAATTTGCTTCGATAGGTTCATGACCCCATTTCATTCCCGCAGCTAAAAACCATGTCAAGGTCAGGATAACCCACCAGATTGATGATGCCATACTGAAGAAATACAGAAGCATGAATAAAATGGTACACCATTCTTTCTTGGTGCCTTGTGTCACCAGGGGATCAGTTTCTCTAACGGTTGAGCCTTCTTTGCTTTTGAATACGCTACAGGCATAGTCATCTTGCAAGAAAAATCCTATTACATAAGCAAGCGCTACCATGAAGTAACATCCTGACAGAAAAATGATTGGGCGCTCTGGGTATCGAAATCTTTGCATGTCTATTAAAAATGTTAACACTGTAAACATTGTTGATGCGAGACACACAAACGACCATATTCCAATCCATAATCGTGAAAAGTTCCGTTTATCCTCACTGAAGAACATATCCTTACAAGGGGCTCCGCAGTCTGGAATCAGGACTTCTCCGATACGAAGTTTGTAGTCATACCCCTCAGAAACGGACTGCTCTTCCGGACACTCCAACAATTCAGACCGGTAGTTGGGACTGATCGTCACACGAGTCCCATCGGGTCGAGGCCATTGGGTCGTTTTGGGGCGCAACGTTGTCTGTGGCTGAGGATTGTGATCTGTTGTATTTTCCCCAACACACAATCCATTCATTGGAAACTGATCACAGTTGAGACTGGCTGGCCACTCAAACCCAAACTTGTTCATCAGAGTCTCACACCCAGTTCTGGCTTGAATACACAAACTTCTGCATGGGGGAATGGCCTTTGGCAGAACCGTACATACCGGCACATACATTGTACAAAGGAAGAACTTGAGCTGTTTACTACACTGCACCTTCACCAATGGAAAGAACTGGTGTACCTGAAACATTTGAAAAATAAAATAAACATTTATCTTCACTGCAGAGTTAGACATGTTTAAGCAGTTTTGGAGCATAAAATCTTTTTTTTATTTAAAGACTTCAGCAGAAAAAATAAAATGTTTGACAAAAGTGCTACCTTTTCCTGTCCTGTAGGGTAGTTACATTTAAATACAACAAGAGGTCCCAGAATAATGGACGCTGTCTAAGAGCTGAACTACATGAAATTGCTTGTAAAACCAAGGTATTATTTTTATTATAAATCAGTGTAAAGGAATTTTTATGCATGCATGTGGAAAGCGCATGAGGGAGTATGAGGGAATCTAAGAAACATTTGTAAGATACAAGTATGTGTAAGGAAAGCTTAAAAACCATTCAAGTTAGTGTATGGAATGTAATAATATATTTCCTAGAAAGAGGGTGGTGGTGGGGGAGTGGGCATCATGGATACTATTGACCTATGTTAGTTATTATGAGAAATGCTTTTTTTCCCTTGGGCATGTTGGTTATATAGGAGTGGGAGGGGGCATGTGAAGTTGTGCACCTAGTGTTCACAGTTTGATTTTACTCAGCTAGGCCAGAGTTACTGTTCCACTGACTCTCGTGAGGAACTGATGACATCAAATTCATGCAAAGTTAAGTTAATAGCACATTGTGATGTATGATTATTTTTGAAAATCAAGTTCAACATTTTGTATAATTATGAACTTTATCGCATTTATTTAATATGATTATAAAATTTATATAACCATTTTCAACAAAGTTCATGAAAAACAGAGGTGTATATTCACAGAAATGATTGATAAATAAAAATTTTATACTGTTAGAGTAATAATCCATGAACACTGAAGAAAAATTGAAACTAAAATTGACAATCCAGAAGAGATCAACATAAGTTGATTCTATTTTAGACTATTTGTTTTCAAAAACAATAGTGCCCTGCTCAGGTCACAACTGCAATGGCGGGCAAAATATTGCAGACAGCAGTACCCATGTGAGGCTTGTGCTCAGAATTTGTTGCATGGTTTATTTTATGTCAGATCAAAAGAACAAGAGCTCCGCCAAGCAGGGCATTATAGGCCCAAAGGGTTACATCAGAGGATGGGAGCAAAATGTAAAGAACTTGGGAGTGTGAAGCCCATAGGACAGGAACAAGAAAGGGAAGAAATTCAAAAAAAATTCTAAAGTCCACAAAAAAATCCTTACCAGGTAAAGGTATGTCAAAATACACCTAAAAATTGGAGGTCACCATCCATGTTGTACCACAGAAAAGTAGTCTCGGTTTTTCCCTAAGGCCAATAATTAAAAGTTCAAAAATTAGCTATTTATAGTAACATAAATGGGAAGTAATTTAAAAAATTTTTTATTGTAAGTGAGCACAAGAGGGATATGCCAAATAAAACAAGAGCACCGCCTTGCGGGTGCTGACGCTCATCTGATTTTTTTTGTATAATAAATAATTGTCCTACCCATGATATTCTAAGTCTAAAAAGGGCCATCATTCTTGCAAAAAGCAGGATAGATTTATGTTTCTTGATGTACAGTGTCCACTTATGATGGTGAAAAACTGTTGCAAGTTTTAAAGCAATAGCTTTAATAGTTTATGAGAAAAGTATACTTAAACATAATACTCAACCAAGAAAATGATTTTCTAAGTCCAAAAGGGGCAATAATTATTGCAAAAAGCAGGATGGAGTTATGTTGCTTGCTGTACAGGGTCAGCTTATGATGGTGAACAAGTGTTGCAAGTTTCAAAGCAATAGCTTTGATAGTTTAAGAGAAAAAGTTCACCTAAACATAAAACTTAACCAAGAAATCTGATATTTTCTAAGTCCAAAACGGGCCATAAATCTTGCAAAAAGCAGGATGGAGTTATGTTTCTTGCTGTACAGGGTCAGCTTATGATGGTGAACAAGTGTTGCAAGTTTTAAAGCAATAGCTTTGATAGTTTAGGTTAAAAGCTGACCTAAACATAAAACTTAACCAAGAAAACTGATTTTCTAAGTCCAAAAGGGGCAAATATTCTTGCAAAAAGCAAGATGGAGTTATGTTTCTTGCTATACAGGGTCAGCTTATGATGGTGAACAAGTATTCCAAGTTTCAAAGCAATAGCTTTGATAGTTTAGGAGAAAAGTTGACCTAAACATAAAACTTAACCAAGAAATCTGATATTTTCTAAGTACAAAAGGGGCCATAAATCTTGCAAAAAGCAAGATGGAGTTATGTTTCTTGCTATACAGGGTCAGCTTATGATGGTGAACAAGTATTCCAAGTTTCAAAGCAATAGCTTTGATAGTTTAGGAGAAAAGCTGACCTAAACATAAAACTTAACCAGGCAACGCCGACGCCAACAACCGCTCAAGTGATGACAATAACTCATCATTTTTTTTCTCAAAAAATCAGGTGAGCTAAAAAAGAGCACTGCAATGCAGAGCAACAAACACAAAGCAGTCATATATGACCTTTGACCCCTAAGTGTGATCTTGACCTTGAAGCAAGTCATCCAGAACACGCACTCTGCATGTCCTCTTGGTGTGGTGAACATTTGTGTCAAGTTTCTTTGACATCTTTCAAGCAGTTCAAGAGTTACAGAGCGGGCACAAAACAAACTGATATGACCTTTGACTCCTAAGTGTGACCTTGAACTTGAAGCGAGACATCTAAAACATGCGCTCTGCAAGTCGTCTTGGTGTGGTGAACATTTGTGTCAAGTTTCTCTGAAATCCTTCAAGGGGTTCAAGAGTTACAGAGCGGACACAAAATTGCTAAGGGATGGCCAGATTGACACCAGCGTCAAAACATAATACACCCGGGGCATATAAAAATGGATTAGAAATATTTTATTTTATGTTTTTCGGTGGTTTATCGAAATATAACGGTGAATTATATCCTGATAAACTCACTGGCCACTCAGTGAAAATTATCAAATCTGATTCCCGGATTAACGTCAAAAAGATTACCGAGCGTACTGAAAGCCGGAAACAATATGACGATGACGTCGTTTAAATGACGTCATCTCTGCGATGCTTCCTGATAAAATATCCCGCAAATTTCGACATTTTATTGAAATAAACACAACAAAAGTATAGTTTTAGACATAAAATAAACAGAACAAGAGATCACAGAGTGATCTTGGCGCCCACCAATGTGCCATTTTTGAGTGTTCCAAATTTCAAGTCTTATTGACTAGCTCAAGGTCAAATTTCATTTCCGTACACAACACAAATCTATGCATGTGGTCCAAATTTGAAGCCTGTACCTTCAAAAATGTGAAAGTAGGTCACTAGGTCAATGTCAAGGTCAAAGTTTGTTTCAGTACACAAAACTATGCATGTGATCCTAAATTTGAAGCCTGTAGCTACAGAAATGTGAAAGTAGGTCACTAGGTCAATCTGAAGGTCAAAGTTCATTTCGGTAAACAAAACTATGCAAGTGGTCCAAATTTGAAGGCTGTAGCTTGAGAAATGTAAAAGTAGGTCACTAGGTCAAAATCCAGGTCAAATTTTACTGCGGAATACAAAACTATGCATGTGGTCCAAATTTGAAGCCTGTACCTTCAAAAATGTGAAAGTAGGTCACTAGGTCAATGTAAAGGTCAAAGTTTGTTTTGGTATACAAAACTATGCATGTGGTCCAAATTTGAAGGCTGTAGCTTGAGAAATGTAAAAGTAGGTCACTAGGTCAAAATCAAGGTCAAATTTTATTTCGGAATACAAAACTATGCATGTGGTCTAAATTTGAAGCCTGTACCTTAAAAATGTGAAAGTAGGTCACTAGGTCAATGTAAAGGTCAAAGGTCATTTCAGTACACAAAACTATGCAAGTGGTCCAAATTTGAAGGCTGTAGCTTGAGAAATGTGAAAGTAGGTCACTAGGTCAAAATCAATGTCAAATTTCATTTTGAAACACGAAACTATGCATGTGGTCCAAATTTGATGCCTGTACCTTCAAAAATGTGAAAGAAGGTCACTAGGTCAAAATAAAGGTCAAAGTTTTTTCCAGTGCACAAAATTATGCATGTGGTCCAAATTTGAAGGCTGTAGCTACAGAATTGTGAAAGTAGGTCACTAGGTCAAAATCAAGGTCAACTCATGTCAAGGTTCATCTTGCCACTCAAAAATATACATGTGGTCCAAGTTTGAATGTTGTAGTTACTGACAAGAACATTTTAAAAGCTTTTCCCTATATAAGTCTATATGAACCATGTGACCCCCGGGGCGGGGCCATATTTAACCCTAGGAGGATAATTTGAACAAACTTGGTAGAGAACCACTAGATGATGCTACATTACAAGTGTCAAAGCCCTAGGCTTTGTGGTTTGGACAAGAAGATTTTCAAAGTTTTTCCCTATATAAGTCTATGTAAACCATATGACCCCCAGGGCGGGGCCATATTTGACCCTAGGGGTATAATTTGTACAATCTTAGTTGAAGACCACTAGATGATGTCACATACAAAATATCAAAGCCCTAGGCCCTGTGGTTTTGGACAAGAGGTTATTCAAAGTTTTATATCCCTATATAAGTCTATATAAACCATGTGACCCCCAGGGCGGGGCCATATTAGACCCCAGAGAAATAATTTGAATCATCTTGGTAGAGGACCACTAGATGATGCTTCATACCAAATATCAAAGCCCTAGGCTCTGTGGTTTTGGACAAGAAGGTTTTCAAAGTTTTTCCCTATATAAATCTATATAAATTATAGAAATAAACAAAGGGCCATAACTCACTCATAAATTGTTGAACCAGTCTGATTTTCAGGGGGACACAACTAGGGTACCAATACATCATTCTGACAAAGTTTGGTCAAAATCCCCCCAGTAGTTTCTGAGGAGATGCGATAACGAGAAATTGTTAACGGACGGACGGACGGACGGACTGACGGACGGAATGACGGACGGACGGACCACGGACGCAGAGTGATTTTAATAGCCCACCATCTGATGATGGTGGTCTAAAAATTGTTGGTATCGATGTAATATCACGGTAATTTCACTCGTGAACACCAAAAGTTGTTATTTTCACTCTTGGCTGCGCCACTCGTGAAAATATCACTTTTGGTGCCCACTCGGTGAAATTATAACGTGATATTACACCGAAACCAACAATTATCCTCTATTTAAAAAACTAAAAGGTGAGTCCATGGCATTTCATGTCAGGAAATTATAGTGCGACAGACTTCTGGCATTTCTGGTTAGGTTTCAATACCAGAATCATACAAGCTCAGAGATCCGTGACAGCATAATATAAACATCCGAGCTACTTTGACAGAAGTTTACAATTCGTTAACATGTGAAGGTTTGTAAAGACAGGTACCTGGCAGCTGGACAAAAAGCTGCCATGATTTGACGTTATTTCTCCTAATTGAAAATCTTTACACATAAAGTCACCAAATATAAACCCACAACTCAGGTCATTTTTTCAACCAACAGAAGTGGATTGTATTTGACTTGGCAAGGAAAACGACGAAATCCTTGAGGATACGGTAAAAAGAACAAGATTCCTGGAGAGAGCATTTCTTTGCCAAACCGGGCTCATTCCACTTTCGTTGGTTGAATAAATGGCGTGACAGCTACCTTGTCATTTTTATACGCCCGAAGGGACGTATTATGTAATGACGCTGGTGTCCGTCCCTCTGTCCGTTAGCAATTTCGTGTCCACTCTGTAACTCTTGAACCCCTTGAAGGATTTCAAGGAAACTTTACACAAATGTTCACCACACCGAGACGATGTGCAGAGCGCATGTTTTGGATGTCTCGCTTCAAGGTCAAGGTCACACTTAGGAGTCAAAGGTCATATCACTTTGTTTTGTGTCCGCTCTGTAACTCTTGAACCCCTTTAAGGATTTCAAAGAAACTTCACACGAATGTTCACCATACCAAGACGACGTGCAGAGTGCATGTTCCGGATGACTTGCTTGAAGGTCAAGGTCATACTTAGGGGTCAAAAGTCATGTCAGTTTGTTTCGTGTCCGCTCGAACTGCTGGAAGGATTTCAAAGAAACTTGGCAGAAATGTTCATCACATTGTAACGATGTGCAGAGCGCATGTTCCGGATGACTCGCTTCAAGGTCAAGGTCACACTTAAGGGTCAAAGGTCATATATGACTTTGCTTTGTGTATATTGCTCTGCATTGCAGTGCTCGTTTTTATATCTTTTTTGTACTTACAATAATTTTTTTTTTTTGAATTACTTCCCTTTTATGTTACTATAAATAGCTTATTTTGAAACTTTTTTATTATTGGCCGTAGGGAAAAACCGAGACCACTTTTCTGTGGTACAACATGGATGGTACCTCCAATTTTAAGGTGTATTTTTACATACCTGTACCTGATAAGGATTTTTTAGTAGACTTTGAATATTTTTTTTGTGGACTAAGATTTGTTTTTTGAAGTTTTCCTTTTGTTGTTCCAGTCCTTTGGGGTTACAACAGTCAAGTTCTTAAAATTTTGCTCCCATCCTATGATGTAAGCCTTCTGGCGTATATTGCCCTGCTTGGCCGCACTCTTGCTTAACATAATCTGCAAACTCCAAATATTTTCAAGAACAGCCATGGTTACAAACAGCAATTTTTTTCATTATATAAACTTGTGGTACTGATTATCGGACCCATTCAAAATTGCAAACGGAATTTCATAATTTTTATGACCCATTCATGATTGGTGTGAAAATCTCTAAAAATAGTAGAAAAACATAAAAAAAGCTTTGAAAAACTTAAAGAAGTTTGCTATCAACTTCTGCAAGGAAAAGCGCCTGATTGATTAAGATTTGTTACACTCGTCACCCTGTACTATCCACCCTTGAGTGAGTTTAGGTACGAATTATTTAAATGGTTTCGTATCACAGATGTTCTGTACACATTTACCGTGTCTACACACGATTATATATATATATAAATGTGCAAGCGATAAAACCAAATAATTTTACACGACTGTGCACTGTGTTATTCTCCATTATTTTGGTCCTTCAAAGTTTTGACATTTAAGACAATGCCCCGTTACAAATATTATAAAACAATCTAAACGTCAAAATTTATTTTGACTACCTGGGTCATCTGAGTCCTGACCAAATGTGAGATAAGTCAAGAGATTGAAAGTCTTTCACCATAACTGGAAGCATTTAAATCGAAACCTGTGGATTATTTGGCAGCTCTATAAATGTAAAGAATTTAAAATAGTAGAAATACAGGGATCGAATTTAACTTTTTTTCCCACTAGCAAATTTTTGCTAGTGCCATTTTTTTCCACTAGCAAAATGACGTGTTCCCAGGGGTTCCATTTGACCCGGGACCCCGGGTCCGGACCCGGGAGTTTTTGAAAAGACGCCCAAAGGACCCGGCAGAATACTTGCCTGTGCGTCCTTCGGGACCCGGGGGCATTTTCCTTTGATAATCCTTTCTCTTATCATTAATTTCCTTCGGTAAAACTATTTTCACGATAGACACGTGTATTCAAAATAAACACTCGCGGTCATGCTCTCCTGCCTTTCTGCCTTTGATCTCTGCTAAATCCCGCCCTTTCTCCTGTAGACATGCCTCGCTGATTTTTTTTATCAGCAAGTTACGTCACGGCGAGTGCACATAGGTAACAAGGATCAATGAAGTGTTGAAATTAATTGATAAAGCGAATCCTGTGTACTGTCAAAAAAGGCGCCAATTATTAAATTATCGTAAGCAGCTGATTACCGAGCATGTGAAAAGTGCCCTGCAAGATTTTTTCATGCTAACTTTAAATTAGACCATTGTTTAGTGATCATATCGTAATTTCAACAAGAAACTTCACTAATTTTGATGAATTTCGAAAGCAAAAATAAGTTTAGAATGTCCATTCACGGGTCTAATTACACCCGATGTCATATGCATATTTCCAAAATTCCTTAAAAAAAAAACTGACTTTCAATGCAGTTTTTAATGATAAGTAGCATCATTAATTGGGGAACTATCGCTGATTTAGCTTAGTTTGCCAAGTACACTGAGCAAAAGTACTTTCCGATGACATTTTGAAAGTGTACCAGAATCCGGATAGTACATTTTGGATACATTTTTATAGAGTGTTATAGCACTGTTCTATTATTAAAAATGAAATGAAATATTGAAGAAAAACCTAATCAAAATAACATGAATTTTGATAAATATTAGTTTACAATATGAGACTATATGACCTGAAACTGACATTTTTATTATGCTGTAACATGATCTTGGAAGTTGGGTTTATTGTTTTCTTAGGTAAAGATCTACGTATTACTGAATAAAAAATATAGTCAATTATATGGACGTGTTGGTACAGGACTCCTGTATTTTGGAAAAGGACCCTTCAAAATTTGGGCCCAAGAGTCCTGGGACTCTTGGGTTTTTGGGCCACTAGCAATTATTTAAAAGCTGTTTACATTGAAGTTTTATGTGTTTTTTTTAGGTCACTGCCACTAGTGTTGCTAGAATTTTTGGCCTCTGTGGGCATTTTTTGCACTAAGAAACTTGTTACTTTCCTCTCCATTTCCGCAGAACTTTGCGAATCACTGACCAAAACGAAAATAAATATTGTCTAGACGCTTACTTAGATATCCGATAATCACATTAGTATAAAGCGACAGACATCTCAAGCGGTCAACTGATTATAGGTAAATTAACTACTCAAAAGGAGTTTTTAAAGAGAAAAGGACAGTTTGATTGAATTCTTTGATTTTCGAACGTGATCGCGAAAATATTCGCGTGCCATGATTTTCTACCTGCATTTTTTAATTCTTAATCGAATTTCGCGAGTGAGCGACTGCTTAATTCGATCCCTGAAATAACGTCAAATTACGACAGGTTGTCCGCATAAGGGCTTAAATTTGATGTCCAGCTGCAGAAAACCCGTGTTTATAAAGAATCTGTTGATAAACAAATTGCTAAAACTTGTAAGCTGTTTTAATATGTAAGAATTACTGGCCAAGAATCAACTAAAACATTGATCCTTTGAGTGTGTATTTTTATTTTCCACACTTATAATATATTTAACAAATAATCAAGGTCTTCGAGTTGTTTATCGTCTAATTTACTACGGTTCAGAGTTCAGATGCGTAGGAATTGAACCACGAGGGTGTTAGCCCGAGTGGTTAAATACTGAAGCATCTGAACGATGAACCATGGTAAACTGGACGATAAATCACAAGAAGGCCTTGATTGTTTTCATTCCGACATGCTCATTAATATATTTTAATAAATATCATACTGGACTTCATTTACGCGAGGAGTAATGTATCGGACGTCATGCGGCTATTTGACGTCATAATGCTCTCTTACCGGTCCGCGCGTCAACCGTTGTTTATCGCAGAAAATACAGAGCTTTATTTCCTTCTTTGTTTAACTGGAAATAATACCGAGTCATGTTAGAATGATACTTTCACCACAGACACTTGACTTGGGGGCCTCCCCCTCCCAACCTTCAGCCAATATATTTTCGCCTTTTAAAACAATTAAACGAGAATAGATCGGAGCTTGATGTTGCGTAGTCAAATTTATCAACAGAGCCGAGACACAGACGATATTATCAGTGGTTATAATAAAAATACCCACTATAAAAGTCAAGTGCCGCGGTGGCCAAGAGGGTAAAGGCGATGGTTGAGAATACTCTGTTTTTGTCAGTGCCACGGTATGGTCAATTGTTTTTTATCTTGAGATTATATTGTTAAAAAGACTATTAAAATATTACATTTAAAAAAAGAAAAAGAAAAAAAGGATCGCCCATAGCGAGGAGCAAACCCGCAGCCCTGACAGATATCAGATCTATGAGATAAGTTATCAATTTGTGTTAATTTATAACTTTTTTAAGTTGTCTTGTGTTTCTGAGCATTGATAGTATATGGGAATTTTTTAAAACATGTTGAAATTGTAACAGAAGTTGATGTATGATCAGACATGTGCTCAGTTTGTTTTAAAAAGGTGAAAATATATTGGCTGAAGATTGGCAGGGGTTCTGACTCTAAAGTTTCTGTGACATTTACAAATTCACTTGCTGGCTTGGGTGATACACTGGTTTCTAGCACCTGAAATACATTTATGCTAAGACATCTCCAAACTGAAAGACTATAAATGTTCCTATCATAATCCCTGTTGCAACTCCCCCATGGCCTTTAAAAATAACTGAAAAAAGTCACCTCCATGCCCGCATCTTCTTGCTTAGTATGCGTCAAAAGATTTGGCATAATGGTCTCATTGTACTGAATATCCTTGCACAAAGGGATCTGTATGGGCTCACACTTTCCATGCGGACCGAGGTTATCACTATTCAGAACTTTGGTACTGTACTCTGCACATTCTCCCGTGTATAATAACACCACGGCCAAAATCAGACAGCTCAAGAAATTTACACTCGCCATTTTTACAAAACCTACGACTAAACCGAACTATTGTTTTCGTTTGTTCATTTCCATGGGAAGATAACTAACTAATTCCGCCGATATGTGTCGTTTCTATCTCTCACATATTTTGAAAATACACTGTAATTATAAATAATCCATTTTCACAAATAATGAAACATGGCCGTCTTTGTTCTATCTATTCAAACACTAACGGTTTCTTGATCCCCCTTTTAGTACTTCTCCGTTCTGTTCATACGTTATTGCATTTTGGGGTGATAGAAACGGAAGCTAGGCGAAATGATTACTTTACATTGATTGGTCAGTGCCGTTCAATTAACATAGAGGCTGTTCTGTGTATCTCCTGCGGTGTAGTAGGCCACCTGGCATCCCAAATTTAATTGTATTTAATTGTGTTTCTATAGAAACACACGTGCAATATTGAGTAAGACGTTAAAAAGCCAGGCTGTGACATACTATTATGCTGAATCGCATCATTATATTTTATTAATACACACACTCACAAAAATGTCAAAACTATTAAACAAATTTGATAATTAGTTAATAAATAATACACAAGTATTTTTGCAAGAACTTTGTTTTCAAAGGCCTCGGACCGTAAGTATTAATAATTTCGCAAATTGTAACCAGTTTCTTTACGCATTAATGCTGCATTATTCTTGTGGAGATGTTCTAAATATCATGCATTATTATGTAAATGGTTTAGCTCTAATCTAAAGCAAAATTACCACTTTCCCATGCCCCAGCCTCAGAAAGTTCTGTCGCAGAGCTGCGTCCACTGTTGGTCGAGAGGGCTACTTATTAAGATGCTTTCCTACGGAGGTGAAGGCCCCGGGTTCGATTCCTGGCTACTCCCATTGCGGTGTGTCCTTGGGCAAGGCACTTTGTCACGATTGCCTCAGTTGACCCAGCTGTAAATGGGTACCAGCAAATTGCTGGGAGTAAGGTATAACTGGTTTTAACTGTTCTTAAATAAGGTCGCTCAAAACAATGGTATTCCAGCCATCTTTGCCTCTACTATGGACTTCAAGCAAGACAGAGTATCTTATCAGCTAACCGAACACAACTTGGACATTTTATTTTGGAAAGGGTCGCTAAAATGCAATTTTATCCGTTTTTAAATGCAGTTGGAAGAAAGATGCTGCTGAATTACTTTAAATATTTTTGTATCATCATTTTCTTTGTTTGTTATACTTTCATGTCATAACAGTGTTAAAATTTGTTTCAGAGGGGAAACAGTATTAAATGTCCTTTAAAGTTAGCGAAAAGCGTCTTTTGCTTGCATTTTATATACGTTACACAGGGAAATACTATATGGTTGATTTCAAATGAAATTGATAAAAATACACCACTGGAAAGATAAGAAAATGAATTTTATCGTAGGAACATTGATAAATTTAAATATCAAAACAGAAATTAAGAATGGTCGTAATAAAATTTAATCCTACTGTATTTCAATGTAAATGACAGGTCTGTCTGATACATTTTGTATCAGAAAGTCTCTGCGGTGGCTGTTCTCGCACCCCGCTGCGGATGACTTGATAAGTCGTCTAAGAAGAAAAAATGTTGGTATGGCTCTATAGAGCTTATAAAAATGTTCATTGTTTCACAGAGCGACAGTAAATAATTTTAACTTTACCTTCTAGACAAGAGCGGAGAGAATGACTTTGGTTCTAGTTTCTACATACAGATCATGTATGTAACTGTATGTGTACATACTTGTTAGTATGAATTTTCCAGAAGAAAAACTGTTCCAATCTAGACTTACGTATCTTAATTTTCAATCAAATTTCGCTTTTCAAAGTGCCATGAGTGTAATAAAACGGATCATGAGCAAATGTTGACACATGCCATGAGCATGAAATGGTAAATCAATTTAGGTGTTATCATTAAAATGCATCAAAGACTCCGCATTCAGCACGCAGTCTGGTCAATAGTTTGAAGGACAAATAATTATGGCTTATGGTTTCAATGAAACATCAGAAATAAATTTCTGAAGTTTGCCTATAGATCCGCCAACAGCTGTGCAATGGAAGGGAGATTAAAATGCATGTCTTTTCACTTTTGCATTTGGAAGTCGCTCCCCTTACTTATTAAACAGCAAATATGTAGGATTGTGGCGAAAGCCATGGGCGAATCCAGCTGGGATGGGGGGTGGGGGTGGAGGTCAGTGGGTCAGGGGGTCAGGACCCCCTAGAGTTTTCAAAGTTAATGGTGAAAACTTTTAAAGCTGTACTCTCACAGTTGAACAAACAGTACAAAAATCATATTGTAACGTACGGGCACATTAGAGTAGTAAATAAATTTGCTATATGTTCTATATAAAATTAGCAATCTTCCGAGAGCTGTAACACATAGCCAGTCCCATTTTAAATCAAAGCCCTGTGAAAGGACTGACAGCCAGTGCTTGTTTATCGCAGAATATACAGAGCTTGACATTCCTTGTTTAACTTGCAGTCAAATCGAGCCATGTTAGAATAAATGTTTTGTTTAGGTCCACTTTGCTTGAATACTACAGGAGCTATATTTAAATTGGATATATTTTACACTACTTGAGTATGTAGGACGAGATTCATATTTCATAAGATTTTTTAACCAAAGAGCTGTTAAATGTTGTACATTTGTTTAGCTGAGCATGTATGCAAAAAAAAAAAAAAAAAAAAAAAAATCTGCTCATCATATTTGGTGTCAGGAGCATAACTTAAGAACCCTTTAAACTCGACACAGAGGTAGGTGGCGATGAGACAATGTGCAGAGCAGATGAAACAATTCGGTAGACCAAAGTTTAAAGTCTCGAAATGAGCTGAAAAGTCATATTTGTCCGTCATATTTCGTGTCCGGAGCATAACTTAATAACCATTTCAAGGTATTGACTTCAAACAAGGCGTATATGTAAATAGCGGAGAGTTGATGTGCAAAGGAGATGAAACGGATCGGTATGTGAAAGGTCAAGGTTGCAAATTTAGCTGAAATGTCTTATCTCACGGTCATATTTCTTGTTCAAAGCATACCTAAATAACCTTTTAATTGATTGACTTCTAACTAAGAATATAGGTAGATAATTATGAGTCTGTGTGCAGAGCACATACATTTGGTCAGTTGGTCAATGGTTAAGGTCACAAATTGAGCTCAAGGTCAAATATGTATGTTATAATTTGTGTCTTGAGCATTACTCATTCAAGGTATTGACTTAAAACTTGACATATGAAACGGTGTGCAGGGTGCGCGAACAGGATCGGTAAGGTCAAATGTCAAGGTTACAATATCAGCTCGATTAACCATTTACCGGACTTGGCATCTAGGAAACTGGTTTTGGAAACACAAAAATCGGGTCAATAAGTCAAAGGTCTAGTATGTCTTTCATATTTCGTGTCTGGAGCACAGCGTAAAAAAACTATTCAAGATATTGACTAGAAATATGGATAGGGGCTGATGAGACAATATGCTTACTTATCTGGTAATAATAAACGAGTGCACTAAGTTTTAAGATTATATCGCTTGTAGTATTCAAGAAAAGTCGACCTAGCAATAATTTCTGATTTTCTTTGTTTAAAAAGGGTCATACTCCTGACAATATGCAAGTGAGAGCTCTAGTCCTTTACGTTCATACACATCCACTGATGAGAAAAGATATTCCAAATTCCAAAGCTATCGCTCCCGTGGTACTCAAGAGAAGTGGACCTAAACAACACAAAATACATGTACCAAGAAATTCAAATTTTCTACGTACGAAACGCACCATGATTTTTTATGAAATACATACAAGAGTAATGGTTCTCGGCCTACGTAATCACCCGGTGATGAGTCAAAGCTATGGTTCTTACATAATTCAAGAAAAGTGGACCTAAACATAAAATTTAGAAAATGAATTTCAGTTTTCTAAGCATGAAAAGGACCATAATTCTGACAATGCATATATTATGTTGATGTTATGGTTCTTGACCTACAGAATCGTTTAATGATGATGAATTATTGTTCAAAGTTCCATAGCTATAGCTATTGAAGATCTCAAGAACAAATGAACTTATTTTCAACTTAAACAAAAATCTTAACCGACGCCGACGACGACGATCAAGCGAAGACAATACCTCGTACATTTTAAAACAATATATCAGTCGAGCTAAAAACGCTAAAAGCGAGAGTCACGTTATTGAAATTTAATATAAAATCAGCAATTCTTTATTATTGCACAATTGCGTCGCTTCTGCGGCGGAAGGGGTGGCGACCTCCGCTCAATATGTTGGGAAGTAGTCCCAATCCGTGACATGAAATGAAAGTGATAATTACGTCACGAGTTGGACTAATTGGGAAGCAACGGCAACTCTTGATCATATAATGGCCTTACACCCGGGTCACTTTGTTGGAAAGTAAGAAGAACAATTTCCCAATGCAAAAGTGATGAGTTACACATTCTAACGACCCTTCCATTGCACAGTCCCTATTGTTTGAACTATGAATCGGTCTACAATTCAACACTAGTTTTGGGACTAATGTCAACGCTTCAGAAATATAAGCTTTATTTTTGTCAGTTCTGTTGTCATGTAATAGAACACTTATTGTGTGGCTCGTCGGTCAATAGTCATCGGTCCTTCGGACTATTAGCCTGCAAGCAACCCATTCAATAAGTGTGTACTCTGTACGTCGTCGGCTATGCACAGGAACTCGTAATCGTTAATGCATTTTAATAAATCTAAATTAATTCGCCAGTTTTAACTTGATTTACATATTACACTCACAGCTGGTGAAAACTGAATGATGCATTTGGAAAATTTAATGTCTAGATTGGAACAAGTCTTCCGCCACTTCCTGGATATTTTAAAATTGTATCATAATGCATGATTTCAATTTATTTTCAGCGTCTAAGGCACAAGTACAAGTACACTCGTCATGAAATGGTCTAACAGCCTCTAGGTCAATCTCTCTAGATCTACTCAAAAAGTATTTGTGTTATACAAGGACGTAGCTCTTGGGAAGATCTTTTGTGGGGCTGGAGAATGAGAAAGTAGTTGATGCGTACATCAAATAAATGTTTTAATGTCAACGGGTGTAATCAAGTTTAAGCATTGGTAAATTATATATTTGCTAGTATTCTTAGATATGGTGCATTTTAATAATCAGCAGAGTTGTTGTAACTTCTTGTTATGCAAGGACGTAGCTGTGAGGAAGAGCTTTTGTAAGGCTTTATTGTGCTTTTGATTAGCTATGTTAAGTAACCCCATGTATTAAACATGACACAGTATCTTTTGTAGCACTGACATTGCTCTTTAAGTTAATTTCAGTTGAATGTGTATGGAATTGCCCAAGGGGTAAATTGTCGTGTTCTTTTATTTACGAGAAAAGAAGGATATCAACTTATACTAATTTTATGGAAATGTATTTATGCCTTTATCTGGACAATATTCAAGAACATCACACTGACATCTTTGACTGAAAACCAATGTCATAAAATATAATCGTTTGTTTGCTTTCGCTATCATTCTAACTGTATTAAATTGCTAGGAAGGATTTCAACATTTACATGACTTGACAATGGAGTTGAATCCTCAAAAAACCCACAGAATCCACACATATGGATAGAATAAATCACAAAATGTATTTTGTTGACGTAATCATTTTTCAACAAAACTCCATACTTCTGTTGAAATGTCGCCTACTTTTAAAAGTCAAGAAGCCTTAGACTTCCTTGTTAAGAACAAATACATTATACGGATCGTTGTTGTTTCCAGTGGGCGTTCCATAGTTATCTAAGTTGCAGCTGTATGTGATAGATTGATCATAAATAAAGCAAATTACTTTTTCTTTCGTTTTCTTTTTCCAGCTGCTTCCTTCTGCTTACAGATGCGAATACAACACTTTATCAAAATTTTAAAATATGCATGTTGTTTAACATTTCTTTTTAATTTCCAGATTCCAGATGTGCACATAGGAAAACGCTATAAATCTCTCACACGTAGGCGCTGCCAATCAATCGTTTATACTCGGGTTTCTACATCAACTGGCGCCTTGCATATGGTTATCTTCGTCTTTTACAAGTAACATTTTGACCATTGACTGCTGTGAATGACCTATTTTGGTGTTTGTAAAATCACTTATACCGCGTGACATGCATAAATTTGTTATCATTTTAAAGTTTGGTGCTTCAAAATACTCAACACTGGAAATTGGATGCGTTTGTATAAAGAAAATAAACAGATATATTCCCTTATTAGTAAACATTCATATTTAACCCTTAGCCTGCTGGCGGCATATGATTCTGCCTTTGCAACCAGTGCAGACCAAGATCAGCCTGCACATCCGTGCAGTCTGATCATGGTCTGCACTGTTAGCTATTCAGTCAGTAAATTTTCAGTGAAAACCCCTTTGAATGATAAGTGGTACTGTCCAAATTGAAAGATTGACCAGTCCATTATAGAAATATAGCAGGGTAAGGGTTAAAAGGCTCATAATGCCTTTGTTTCAAATGTGGCTGCCACCATTTTCGTTATCAACATAAAATATGTTTCTTTCTTGTTAAATCTTATATGTATGATAATTGTTTTCTATAATATTTGAATTGAATCTGCGGGTTTTGTCAGTGATTTCCTCACTTTGTTGGTCTAACTGTACAGTCCCATGTGCAGTATGAAAAGTAATGCTTTTCTAACCATAATTATAATTTTGAATAACATCTATTTGGACAGCTGTTTTATCAGTTTTTAACATAAATTTAAAGCCTTATGGGACTTAAATATTGAAATAATATTGTTGCGCGACAGTTTGATAAATTTTAATGGAGACCTTTTTTTTGTGAATAAACGCAAAAGCCTCGTTTCAGTTTAATACGTTCTTTTTTTCTCTGCAGGACGTCTTAGACACCTAGTATGTTATCATGTCATTACACGAATACACGTATACAAGTTTTAATCAACCGAATTTACTGTACTTGATAAGATGACAGATTTGAAGGAATTGTGTCCATATTCATCATTTTGTGGACAAGGTGCTTCATTGGAATTTCCTTATTCTGACAAATACAAACCGTGTTGTCACTCGTACCTGTAGTTTACGAATAGATTGGTGTTTCACACAATTAGGCGGCGAAAATAGAAAAGGAGAAAACAATATGATTTGCAGGCATTCATTTGAAAAATAAACTTTAACACTCCCATGAAGTGTTAGAATAATTTTAGAAAATTCACCCCATTACAGGATTGATCAATAAATGCGATAGATCTGATGTAATGGCACAGTCGTCTGGTATGATATGCGGATAAAACTCTTATGACTATTCGTCGTTTTGTGACCAAAATGCTTCTTCGGAATGTCAGTCGTGCTTTTGTAACACTGACTGTAGTTTACGTGGAGAATGTTGTTTTATGCAGTCAGGCGAATATAGAAAAGGAGAAACAATATGATTTGCAGGCATTCATTTGCAAAAGAAACTTTGCAATTCCAAGAAAGTATTAGCAATATTTTAAATAATTCTCCTCATTACAGAATGATTCACGAATACGACAGTTCTGCGTTAGTGGCATAAGCGTCTGAACACAACTCTTCTGACTTCCATCCGATGATTTCTGCTACCAAAGAATATAGTTACATTTATAAATGCTTATTGTGCCATTACTGTTTCAGATGCCATGCCATGGCGTAGAGCAATAGTATGTCCTCAAGAGGCATGGCGTAGAGCAATAGTATGTCCTCAAGAGGCACGGCGTAGAGCAATAGTATGTCCTCAAGAGGCATGGCGTAGAGCAATAGTATCTCCTCAAGAGGCATGGCGTAGAGCAATAGTATGTCCCCAAGAGGCATTGCGTAGAGCAATAGTATGTCCCCAAGAGGCATGGCGTAGAGCAATACTATGTCCTCAATAGGTACGGCGTAGAGCAATAGTATGTCCCCAAGAGGCACGGCGTAGAGCAATAGTATGTCCCCAAGAGGCATGGCGTAGAGCAATGCAATAGTATGTCCTCAAGAGGCACGGCGTAGAGAAATAGTATGTCCCCAAGAGGCACGGCGTAGAGCAATAGTATGTCCCCAAGAGGCATTGCGTAGAGCAATAGTATATCCTCAAGAGGCATGGCGTAGAGCAATAGTACGCCTCAAGAGGCACGGCGTAGAGCAATAGTATGTCCCCAAGAGGCACGGCGTAGAGCAATAGTATGTCCCCAAGAGGCACGGCGTAGAGCAATACTATGTCCCCAAGAGGCACGGCGTAGAGCAATGCAATAGTATGTCCTCAAGAGGCACGGCGTAGAGCAATAGTATGTCTCCAAGAGGCACTGCGTAGAGCAATAGTATGTCCTCAAGAGGCACGGCGTAGAGCAATAGTATGTCCCCAAGAGGCATGACGTAGAGCAATAGTATGTCCCCAAGAGGAATGGTGTAGAGCAATAGTATGTCCTCAAGAGGCACGGCGTAGAGCAATAGTATGTCCCCAAGAGGCATGACGTAGAGCAATAGTATGTCCCCAAGAGGCACGGCGTAGAGCAATAGTAGAGCAATAGTATGTCCCCAAGAGGCATTGCGTAGAGCAATAGTATGTCCCCAAGAGGCATAGCGTAGAGCAATAGTATGTCCTCAAGAGGCACAGCGTAGAGCAATAGTATGTCCCCAAGAGGCATTGCGTAGAGCAATAGTATGTCCTCAAGAGGCACGGCGTAGAGCAATAGTATGTCTCCAAGAGGCACAGCGTAGAGCAATAGTATGTCCTCAAGAGGCACGGCGTAGAGCAATAGTATGTCCCCAAGAGGCATAGTGTAGAGCAATAGTATGTCCTCAAGAGGCACAGCGTAGAGCAATAGTATGTCCCCAAGAGGCACTGCGTAGAGCAATAGTATGTCCTCAAGAGGCACGGCGTAGAGCAATAGTATGTCTCCAAGAGGCACAGCGTAGAGCAATAGTATGTCCCCAAGAGGCATTGCGTAGAGCAATAGTATGTCCTCAAGAGGCACAGCGTAGAGCAATAGTATGTCCCCAAGAGGCATTGCGTAGAGCAATAGTATGTCCCCAAGAGGCACGGCGTAGAGCAATAGTATGTCTCCAAGAGGCACAGCGTAGAGCAATAGTATGTCCCCAAGAGGCATTGCGTAGAGCAATAGTATGTCCCCAAGAGGCATGGCGTAGAGCAATAGTATGTCCCCAAGAGGCATGACGTAGAGCAATAGTATGTCCCCAAGAGGCACGGCGTAGAGCAATAGTATGTCTCCAAGAGGCACTGCGTAGAGCAATAGTATGTCCTCAAGAGGCACGGCGTAGAGCAATAGTATGTCCCCAAGAGGCATGACGTAGAGCAATAGTATGTCCCCAAGAGGCATGGTGTAGAGCAATAGTATGTCCTCAAGAGGCACGGCGTAGAGCAATAGTATGTCCCCAAGAGGCATGACGTAGAGCAATAGTATGTCCCCAAGAGGCACGGCGTAGAGCAATAGTATGTCTCCAAGAGGCACGGCGTAGAGCAATAGTATGTCTCCAAGAGGCACAGCGTAGAGCAATAGTATGTCCCCAAGAGGCATTGCGTAGAGGAATAGTATGTCCTCAAGAGGCATTGCGTAGAGCAATAGTATGTCCCCAAGAGGCATTGCGTAGAGCAATAGTATGTCCCCAAGAGGCATAGCGTAGAGCAATAGTATGTCCTCAAGAGGCACAGCGTAGAGCAATAGTATGTCCCCAAGAGGCATTGCGTAGAGCAATAGTATGTCCTCAAGAGGCACGGCGTAGAGCAATAGTATGTCTCCAAGAGGCACAGCGTAGAGCAATAGTATGTCCTCAAGAGGCATGGCGTAGAGCAATAGTATGTCCCCAAGAGGCATAGCGTAGAGCAATAGTATGTCCTCAAGAGGCACAGCGTAGAGCAATAGTATGTCCCCAAGAGGCATTGCGTAGAGCAATAGTATGTCCTCAAGAGGCACGGCGTAGAGCAATAGTATGTCTCCAAGAGGCACAGCGTAGAGCAATAGTATGTCCCCAAGAGGCATTGCGTAGAGCAATAGTATGTCCTCAAGAGGCACAGCGTAGGGCAATAGTATGTCCCCAAGAGGCATTGCGTAGAGCAATAGTATGTCCTCAAGAGGCACGGCGTAGAGCAATAGTATGTCTCCAAGAGGCACAGCGTAGAGCAATAGTATGTCCCCAAGAGGCATTGCGTAGAGCAATAGTATGTCCTCAAGAGGCATGGCGTAGAGCAATAGTATGTCCCCTAGAGGCACGGCGTAGAGCAATAGTATGTCCTCAAGAGGCATTGCGTAGAGCAATAGTATGTCCTCAAGAGGCATGGCGTAGAGCAATAGTATGTCCCCAAGAGGCATGGCGTAGAGCAATAGTATGTCCCCAAGAGGCACAGCGTAGAGCAATAGTATGTCCCCTAGAGGCACAGCGTAGAGCAATAGTATGTCCCCTAGAGGCACAGCGTAGAGCAATAGTATGTCCTCAAGAGGCATGGTGTAGAGCAATAGTATGTCCTCAAGAGGCATGGCGTAGAGCAATAGTATGTCCCCTAGAGGCACAGCGTAGAGCAATAGTATGTCCCCTAGAGGCACAGCGTAGAGCAATAGTATGTCCTCAAGAGGCATGGTGTAGAGCAATAGTATGTCCTCAAGAGGCACAGCGTAGAGCAATAGTATGTCCCCTAGAGGCACAGCGTAGAGCAATAGTATGTCCTCAAGAGGCACAGCGTAGAGCAATAGTATGTCCCCTAGAGGCACAGCGTAGAGCAATAGTATGTCCCCTAGAGGCACAGCGTAGAGCAATAGTATGTCCTCAAGAGGCATGGTGTAGAGCAATAGTATGTCCCCTAGAGGCACAGCGTAGAGCAATAGTATGTCCCCTAGAGGCACAGCGTAGAGCAATAGTATGTCCTCAAGAGGCACAGCGTAGAGCAATAGTATGTCCCCAAGAGGCACAGCGTAGAGCAATAGTATGTCCCCTAGAGGTACATCGTAGAGCAATAGTATGTCCTCAAGAGGCACAGCGTAGAGCAATAGTATGTCCCCTAAAGGCACAGCGTAGAGCAATAGTATGTCCCCTAGAGGCACAGCGTAGAGCAATAGTATGTCCTCAAGAGGCATGGTGTAGAGCAGTAGTATGTCCCCTAGAGGCACAGCGTAGAGCAATAGTATGTCCTCAAGAGGCATTGCAAAGAGCAATAGTATGTCCTCAAGAGGCACAGCGTAGAGCAATAGTATGTCCTCAAGAGGCACAGCGTAGAGCAATAGTATGTCCTCAAGAGGCACGGCGTAGAGCAATAGTATGTCCTCAAGAGGCACAGCGTAGAGCAATAGTATGTCTTCAAGAGGCATGGTGTAAAGCAATAGTATGTCCCCTAGAGGCACAGCGTAGAGCAATAGTATGTCCCCAAGAGGCATGGTGTAGAGCAATAGTATGTCCCCTAGAGGCACAGCGTAGAGCAATAGTATGTCCTCAAGAGGCATGGTGTAGAGCAATAGTATGTCCCCTAGAGGCACAGCGTAGAGCAATAGTATGTCCTCAAGAGGCATGGTGTAAAGCAATAGTATGTCCTCAAGAGGCATGGTGTAGAGCAATAGTATGTCCTCAAGAGGCACAGCGTAGAGCAATAGTATGTCCTCAAGAGGCATGGTGTAGAGCAATAGTATGTCCCCTAGAGGCATAACATTCACTCTAATTTTGATAGTGTATAAATCTCTAATGATTACACCGGATATCTCCTTTACAACATTCCATCATCCGAAATGAATTTAGACACAGTGTCTTGCTATCCCCATGTGATAAGGCAGTGTAACGCTACTCGTAAAATGAAAACACCTGACCCATTTGGGAATATTGTGAACTTTTCATTAACCATTCAAACCCTATGGTTTCAAAGAGCCTGTGCAAATGTTTTGTAAACGTATCTTATTATTTTGTTCGAAACGTGTTACTGAATATTGCTGGAATTGTTGATGTTTTGGAAAAAGAGCATTTTTTTGCCATATTTATGTCACATAGGAATGTTTGTAGTAGGTCCAGCTTCTTCCACAGAATTCCTGGTCATTTTCTGATACTGGTCGACAACTGTAGGTGCTGTTTGTTACATGTATGGTTATTTTCATTATTTTTATTCATCTTTAATTTGTGCGTATGGGTTTGAGGAAACTGCGAATTAGAGCCCTTATTCGACAACATGTGGAGTACGACACTGCTAATTAAAGCCTTTAATCACCAACAATTCGAGCTAGTTAGAATCCTTATTTACCAAACTTTTGAGTATGACACTGTTAATTAGAGCCCTCATTCACCTATATTTTTAGTATGACACTGTTAATAAGAGCCCTTTTTTCACCAAACGCTGCTAATTAAAATGTATAAAGAAAATCACAGTCTCGAAGAAAGACTTAAACATGTAAAGAAGCACGCTTGTGTAAGTATTTAGATGTTCAATTTGTGAAACAATATTATAAAGAAACTGTAATTTCAAGAGAAAAATCTTTAGGCGATACCGGTAGTATCTTGTTGTAACTTACTGTAATTATTATTTCGCAGAAAAAATATAATCACAAGCATCTCATATGTAGCATTATTATTTCAAAAATACATTTGAGCCGTGTCATGAGAAAACCAACATAATGGGTTTGCGACCAGCATGGATCCAGACCAGCCTGCGCATCCACGCAGTCTGGTCAGGATCCATGCTGTTCGCTTTTAACGCCTATTGGAATTAGAGAAACTGTTAGCGAACAGCATGGATCCTGACCAGACTGCGCGGATGCGCAGGCTGGTCTGGATCCATGCTTGTCGCAAACCCACTATGTTGGTTTTTTCATGGTACGGCTCATTTGTAGACAGATTAAAGCGTCAAAATCATTTGTAAAATGTATTACGAAAATAAAACGCTCTACCGTAAATATAAGAAATGCGTAATATTTTGAAAAAAAAATACATATGTGTATTAAAGACCCAATCAAAATTTATGTATTATATTGTGTTTCCACCAATTATCGACTTATTTTCTTACATTGGATTTTTGTTAAAACTTTCCTGTTTCTCCGATTTATTTCTTTATTGAAAAAGATATTACAGACAATGGATCATTTTTTTTAGATTTAAAGACATAAACTATCTTAGTGTTGCCGATAAGCGAGTGATGGTTGTATATATGTTTACAATTTGCATGCCCTCTAGTTATAAGATACTGCATCTGAATTTGAGAAGAAAATCTTAATGTAACTGTCTTGCACTCTTGCACGGATGTCGCTGCAATTCACACAGCAATCAGGGGTGTCAAGACTGTGCGATATAAGTTTTGGTACATTTTAAACATATGAGTTGCTATTTGCATCTGGTTGCATTTTAAGCGATGAAGAGGATTTTGGTTGGTTTTTATAACTTTGTTAATCATACTATTAAGAGTTTTGGTTACTTTCCTACATGTTTATGATCATTTGAAATTATATATTTCATAGACTATAGACCTTGTTAATTCATATAGCCCGCCCGCTAAGCTCGATAGGGAAAGCGTAGATTTACGGATCGCGGGGTCGTGAGCGAGGCGTATGTTCTCGGTGCTTACTTGATAAAAGACATTGTGTGCATGAAATCATTGGTCCTCCACCTCATGTGAGGAAGTTGGCAGTTACTTGCGGAGAACATGTACATACTACTGTACATACCAGTGACACAGGTTAGGTAACCTACCCACCGTTACATAACTGAAATGCCGTTTTTGCATTAAACCTAAAACAAACAAACATACAAAATCTGAATTTAAAATTGTTCAGAAATGGTAGAATACAGTATATATACACAGGTTATTTGTAATTGGTATCCTAACACGGACGCAATTATAGGTCATATGACGGCTTTCCAGCCAGTGTTGGGGGATGGTGGACACTATGTACTCCTGTGGGCAGTTTTTAGGCCCAAGCGGGTACCCGGGTAGAACCAGCGACCTTCCGTAAGCCAGCCTGACAACGTCCTCACATGAAAAAGCAAGATTTCTAACCCACAGCGAGGACGGACAAGCGATTGGATGTCAGCGATCTAAGCACTTGGCTACGAAGGACCCGAATACATAGTTTGTCATGGTATAACACATTCTCTACTCCCCAAGAGCTGGTTCACAGTGAAATTGTGCTTCTTTTCAAAACCGTTTTATGATGATTTCTAAATATAATTGTGTCGAAGAAATAATTTATACAATGCATGTTCATTGGACTATAATGTATTTAAAATAGGATGATGGAAGGCAAGAAACAATATAAAACGATCTACAGCGGTACCTGAGATAATATAATCCAGCGGTCGATTGATCTCGAAAGACAAACAAACGGCGTAAAGACTTGGTTCTATTAACCGCGTCTAAAATATGGCGACGAAGATAAAGAATATAATGCAAGGTGCTACTAATCAACACTGCAGAGATCAATATCGAAAGGTACATTTCTTGTGATTGTATAATAGGGTAATTATTGTAGTAGCTTGATCTTTGATGCTATATTCAGCTCGTGTGGATTTTGCGCCAGCAGGCAAAGTCCACTCGAGCCGAATACAAAATCCCAGATCCAGCTACTGTTTTAATGACCCTTTTATTATATATATCCATCATTTTTTTTTGTTATCGAACAAAATCAGTTTATCGATGTTAAAATAAAACTGAGTGTAGATTTTGTGTGCAATATTTATAGAACTGTGTCAGGTCATGCGTATTAAATGAAATTAGTCCGGCAACATGCAATACAAAAGGTACAGCATGGATTTTTATGATCCCCGAATGGCGAGCATATAGTTGCTGCTTTGTCCGTAAAGTTTTAGCATCTAAATAGCACATTTTCATCTGATGGCTTAACCATAACTATGTTTGGAGTCAGGGGCAACTGAAATATCAGAAAAGAAACGACCTGCTGGAGTTACTTCCACCGTTAATGAAGTGATATATATATATATATATAGTAGAGAGAATTAATTAATACGAACTAAATCACCACCACAATATACCAGACCAATTACGGCAAAGCGCCTAGCAGTACAAACGAACACGTATATGCCACAGCAAGTCCACTAACCCAATAAGTTTAGTTTCGATACTGCTTTATATACGAGCCCAAATTGTACTACACATTCGTACTGGTTCAACATTTGCATATATATACTCAAATCTCTGTTTTCATGTCTCACAAATCAGTAGTTACTTTTTAGTCTTTATAACTGATTGGGACCAGAGAAGCTATATTTTCTCTCTCTGAAAGTTAACTGGATCTCGAGGATACATTGAATATATATAGATAATTTGCGTTAAGGGATATAATTATATTCAGAACAGTTGACTTTCCCATACGTGAGATCCGCTAGGATACAAGTTCGCATTATAATATATATATATATATATATATATATAGCGATGGGAATCAGTCTAACAGGAAATGTTGTAAAACGTTTTCGGACAAAACGTATCTAGACTTTTCCAGAAAATTTTGCAAGAAGATGATGTTTAATCATGAGTGCGAATCTAATCATGCATCCGTTAACAGACGTTAAACTAAAGCATTCAATTTCATAACTCCCGAGCAATATTGATCCCAAAGTCTCCTAACGTAGCCCCTGTGGACTCTGGTACATGGGGAGTAATGAAAAGGTGACGGTAGATTGGTACTCTAAAGATCATGAAAGGGCTTTAAATTGAACTCGATCAAAAAAAAAAAGCAACAACAAAAAACAAAAAAAAAAACAACAAAAAAAAAAAAAAAAAAAAAAAAAAAAAAACAAACCTATAACACAAGTTTGGCGTCTTAGTTTTAACGTTGCAGAAATCACGCCATTCAAATCGAACAATTTTAACAATGAAATTAAGACCCTTGAACATATGATAATGTTTGTATTCTGATTAGATATAAGTTGAACGTGTCCAACAGTAAACATTTCCAGAAATAGTCTATAACAATACGATAAATAGTTGATGAAGACATTGGTATATAAATTGCAGAAAGCTTAAATAAAAGTTGACTTGAGAGAGGGTAACACAACACACAACATGATCCATAAATATATAATGAATGTTAAGAAAAAAGGAAGACACGAAATTAATAATAACTTTGTCACTTTATTCTGATGCTCTAAACGGTAGTGACATGGTACTTAAAAATTTTACTTTCAGCATAATGACCTACACCGTGTTTAAATTCAAGGTTTTGATGAATATCGTTCTTTTTTCAACAGTCAAAGAGAAAAGAAAGAAGAAATGAAAATAATAACCGAAGTTTATCAAATTTGATTAATTTGATGAAATAAGTGCTTCAATGGATAAAGATTTTTGTTCATGATATTCAAAACATATCTATTAATTTATAATTTTCAAGTCCCTGCAACTAACTTCACTTAGCTTCGTTAAAAGTGTTAGAAATAAACATATAAACTGTTTCTGCTGTAAAATTTGTTATTTTATTAATTACTGCGGAATTTTCACGTCGCCACATTTGCCCGAAAGTCACGTTATCGGCACCTGACAGTATTTTGTATACTTAGTAACTCCCGGAATCATGCTACGTACATAAAGATAAAGCATCAAACATATTTTATGTAGGTTGGTGTTACATTTAGGAATATATTGCACTCACATCATTGAACATGCTTGCTTTACCAAAATGTATATTCAGTAATATTCCATGATAAAATCTAAAGGTTGCCAAGCCGGCTATGTTTGAGCGATTACTTGACAAAAGACATCTTGCAACGAAATTCGGACTCGATCTTTACGATCTAAAAAATTGGTAGATAATAATAATAATGAAAACTCGCAATAAATTTCCGTCGTGATATAATAAGATAAGTATACCCATCTGGAACATAATTTATATCTGGGACACATGTTTTACCAGAAATCTTATTGTCGTAATTATGTTTTATATCTAAGATTTATATTCAATAATTTGAAATATTAGACAAAGATACGGTCATAAATTAAAAGGAAAACCTTGCTATTCCTACCATAAATCATTCCTTATAAAATTAAAACAATCCCACAACAAATAAATCAGAATAAGGAAGTAAAAAATTATATATATAAGCAAGCCTATTTAACAAAAACAAAACAATATAAAGGTGTTAAAATATTTGAAACCAGTAATAGATCTAGGAATGCATATGAACATTTATGCAAATCTCATGAATGTCCGAGTACAGGGGTATTTCTATATGAAATGCTCATACTGATTCACAACCATCAATAGCCCTAGTGGCAAAAACAATGTTTATGCATGGTACTGATGACTTTCATACAAGTGAGAACACATTTCTTGACCCGGGTCTGTATATTTCAATGAATGAAAACAGGAATTAAGACTTGGGCTATAAAATGTAAGTTAAATTAGCATAGAATATAATGAAACGTACCTGTGCTACATAATATAAACAATATGTAAAGAGATCCTTTGGAAGCATAGAATGCAACCAAGCAGTATAATAGCAGACTCGATTTGATTGAGTCTGTTCATGAGAGGTAATGTAAGGTGCAACAACCGTTACGCCCCCTTAGCATCGACTTAAGCGGAATTCTATTACAGTAAAAATGAGTGTACTCCATGATCCCAAAAGACCAGAAAATATAACAACACTGAATCCAAGTATGGGCCGCATCACGGCACTTATAACGATTGCTGTTGTGATAGTTGATAAAATCTATAAAGAGATCCTTAGGTAAGAAGACCGACATTTCGCAATGTACTTTAAGAACAAACAGTTTCTGGGAGGTACAAATGCTCAACTGGATCCGTTCGGGTTCAGAAGTACTTACTGTGCTATTCTTCGTATATTCGTATGTGCAGAAAAATAGTAATTTACATAATAGAATACTTTCAAAATTATTCTTTTAGAACGGAACGGTAAGTTTTGAACCATCTGTACAACTTTCCACAGGAATATTCTCTTCTTTTTCAAAAAGATCACATTCAAATAGAGTTTGCAAATTCTCCATGTGTCTCAATATGTTATAAACAAGTCTGTATCTATTTTGGAGTCAATGATTTGGCAAGTGTTGCAAAATCAAGTAGTTCTAGTTCTTCTTCCTACTCAATACTGGCCATGAAGATTTGAATTTGCTCTATTTGGTTTTGCATCTTACTGCCAGTCTTCCTCATAGCTGAATGACTGGATTGACGACAAAAGCACTGGAAAGGATACTATTATTTTAAAAAATAACCTTTCTTATTGAATCTGAAAATCGCGGAATGAAATATCACTTCCGCGGAAGTGGGCCACTTTGTATTTGATTGAATGTTTGGAATTTGCTAAACATTATTGCAAAAACAAAGGCTTTGTTGCCGCTAACCGCTGTGGGTTCGAATCCTGAAAAGGATGTCTTTCGTTAAGGAAGTCCTTCACATGGATTGTGGAAGGTCGATGGATCTGCCAAGGTGTCCGTTAGTGCGGAACACCTTAGGTCTCTCTCCACCATTAAAAGTTGGAAAATCGCCGCATGATCAATAAATAAATAAATAACAAAAAACTCTCTAAATAACAGAATAACTTTTTTTATAAACTTTATTTTTGACATTAACTTGACACAGGTATTTTAATTATTCGTGTTTCGTTTAAAGCCGAGGCACAAGGCAGCTTAGACATATGACTGAAACATAAATGTATACTGTGAAATCATTAATATTCGTTGGGGACTAATTTTCGTGGATTTCGTGGTTGAGTCAATCCACGAAATTTAATCCCAACGAACAAGTAAAATTCCTATTCATTTTATGTTCAAACATTGAAATCCACGAATTCATATCCCAACGAAATTGCCGTTTTGACCAAAACCACGAAATTTCATGCCCACGAAATTAAATGATTTCACAGTATTTTGTTTGGAAAAAGTAGCAGTCTTATTGTTTATAAACTTGCCGAAAGAATGTTCTGAAATTATCTGAAAATAATGTTAAACATAGCCCGATACAATCACAAATATTTGATAGTCTTGTATACCAAAGCACATACTCCCAAAATATGTACTGACGTACTGGTGGAAACAGACGTGTTTTGCTCAAACTCATCTACACATACACGAACAGTCATTCCATCTAACGTTGGAAAAGTGGTTGAAGTCTTAGCTGTGTTCAGAGTAGCGCCAGGCAATGTAACTCTACTGAATGTGTGTAATGTTACATTTTTGACTTTGAAGAAAACTCCTGCAGGACATATATTATAATAACTGACTTCTTCTGGAAGTAAATCAATCTGTTCACAGAAAAACAATTTGGTGACGAAAAAACCTTCATCAAGTTCATTTTCATGCATGTCCGAAACAGGAAATAACATGAATTCATAATCGATGTTAAGAATACATTTCATCAATTCGGGGTAATAAGCGAATTTGAAGGGATGAATATTTATGCCCATAATTCCCATAGATAAAATGTCGTCATGGAATATCAAATCATATTTAAAGTATTCATTTAAACTCACCTTGAAATAGAAAGTGGAATTCAAATAGTTAATTTCCCACACGTCTTCTAACGCTTTACTGACAGATGCCATTAGGAAATGAGGATCTACCGAATTTGAGGGATATGTAGTTTTAACGATTATATATTCTACTGAGGTAAACTGGTTTTGGAAAGGATGATACAAAACAAGAAACTTCCACTGCTTCAACGTCTTTCTCCGTATCCACCTTGCCCGGCCGTCATTTTTATTCTGTGTCGACATATCTCTAAAGAAAGAGCTTTGAAGGAACGTGTCTTTGTTTAGCGGAGACAGTCTCAACATTACAGCAAAAGGACCACCAATCCACTCTCTGGAGTAATAATCACACGTGTTGTTAATCAGGAGCTGTCCCATTTTGCATTTAAGCGGACGACAAATCGTCTGAAAACGGAAAGGTAAAATTATCATGGGATGATAATTTGTGAGAAATATGATATATATCTATTTTCGGATCTTATATAACACTTGTTTGATTTTAAACTTTTTGACAAAATCCACGATCTATTTTTATTATCATAATTACCCTGATGAGACCAACAATCGAAACATAGGTAATATATAATTTAAAAGTTAAATATCATTCGTGTTTGGAAGTATTCATTTCTTTGAATAGTATCTTGCAATTTCAAGCTGTTAAATAGTAACGATACTAATAACTTCATGTACAATAAGATTATTTTAACAGTACATTGATCTGCAATGTTGTATTTGGTTCGATTAGAATTTCGCAAGGCCTGGATTACTCCCTTTGGTCTTTAGTAATCTAGTGTGATATAAAGAGAAAGAATCATTACTCAAGCATCTATTTTACTTTCGGTCTGTCGCTCATAAAACAATTAGATACATTTGTAATTTCATACTCTGACTATAATTCATAGAAAACATAAAACATCTAAATGATACATTAAGTTTCGAAATTTACCGTGAATGATGCAACCATCACGCTGTTTTCTGGGCAGTGAGTCTTTTCGTAATAACGTCTTGAAATTGAACTTCGTTTCACGTCTGTTAAATCTAAAATAATTGACAAAGGAGCATAAGGAACAATGGGTGATTTTTTGCTACCGAGCTTTTGTTTCGTGCATTGCATCTCTTTGATCCTGTTCCTGTCTATAACAGTATTGCACATGAAGCAGAATACATTTGCATACGCTTGTAAATGTCCTACGGTCTCGATAGTAAAAGTAGCATTAAACATTTCACAAAAGTTCCAAGATAGGTCACGCCTTTTCATTCTCCCCGTAGTGTTACATTGCCTTATGACGCTGGGGTAGCAGGACAATATATCTAAATTAACTTCAGGGGGTGGAATGTAGTACAGGAGACAACCAGAATAATCACTCGAGATTTCTATTCCATTAAAATTATCCATAAATTCAGAGAGTGGAGCTTCTGCCTCTGACGGGCACATGATTGCTCTGCGCCATGGCACGGCATCTGAAACATTGTTACATTCGGCACAGTGAGCATTGATATAAATGAGTCCTTTGGTAGGAGAAAACATCGGAGATAATGATCTCTCAACGTTAGACGAATTTTGCTCACATTTTGTACCAGACTCTCGAGCTATTTTGTCAGAATAACTACATATATCTATCATTCTGTAATGTGGCGCATTCTTCAAAATACTCCTAAGAAATCCTTGGTATTTGCGCGGTTCAACAGGAAATGTATGCCTACAGATCATATCATTTCCAGCGTTGTATTGATTTAACTCCTCGAAACAGCAGTTCCCGCGCAAGCCACAGTTAGCCAGACATGAGCACGACCGGCAGCACGGTCTGTAATTTTGTGAATATTGAAATTCAGCCGAAGCATTTTGTCCACAAAATGACGAATAGGGGCACAGTTCTTTCAAATCTGACATTTCCAGAAACACATTTTCTTTCACTTTAATCGTGTTTGCATGCTGACATGTTAATGTCAGACAGCAGACAAAAACCCACCAGCTTTTCATTTTGCCTGAAATAAACACAAACGATTGGATAAGAGATGGTAGATACCGACAGAACAGTTTCGCTTTATGTCCTCGAATAAAGTTTTGTCAATACTTAGCTTACAGACGTCATAAGTGTTGTTATTTGTATACAATTAATATCTGTTTAAATTCAAAACCTATAGAAAATATATATGAGCCGTGCCATGAGAAAACCAACATAGTGGCTTTGCGACCAGCATGGATCCAGACCAGCCTGCGCATCCGCGCAGTCTGGTCAGGATCCATGCTGTTCGCTAACAGTTTCTCTAATTCCAATAGGCTTTGAAAGCGAACAGCATGGATCCTGACCAGACTGCGCGGATGCGCAGGCTGGTCTGGATCCATGCTGGTCGCAAAGCCACTATGTTGGTTTTCTCATGGCACGGCTCATATAACATGCTTATACACTAAGAATAAACCTGAAAGCATTTCGCCAATATAAGCGTAAAACTACAGGTTTATGATTGCATTAATGAAAAAATTGATACCAAATCCACAAACAGATAACTGCAACTATACAATATACAAATCCAAATGTTAGAGTTGATGTTCATTAAATAATGCTAGAACCCCTCTTGGTTGACTATTTGGCTTGCAGATCACATAGAATAATAGATAAAAATCGCCTGATTTCTTGTCTATTTACAGACAAAGAATACCACATGTTACTTTATATGTCATTTCATGACCAATCATGACTCTAGAAATTAAATTCAACATAGGTAGATCTTACTAGAGGCGTAATGACTATTGCAATGTCCAGTATATCTAGAAAAAAATGAAACAAAAAGTAAGAATGTGGCAAAAAATCAGGATGTTGACTAGCCACTTAAATAAATGAGCGCCACTGTGTGAAAACCAATGTTAGGGCTTTTGGGGCCAACAATCCAGCTTAATTCTTACAACCATGGTTATCCTGTATAAGCACTTGTATGCAACCGATAAGCAAACAATGTGTATCCAGATCAGACTGCACGGTTCTGCAGGGTGATTTGAATCCATCTACCACATTGGTAGCCAATTCCGCACAGTTACGCTCAGTCATACACATATCAAACGAAAAAAAATTGACAGTGTTAAGAAATGGATAGAAATCGTTGTAATATAATCTAGAACAAATTTGGGAATCGGGGCATCCGCGGCCGAGTGGTTACGGTCGTTGACTTAAAATCGCTTGCCCCTTACTGATGTAGGTTCGAGACCACACTCTGGGCGAAACAATCTTCATATTCTTCATGTGAGAAAGCCATCCATCTGGATCTACTCAGTTGCCCGCTTGTAATGAAATAATGCTTTGAGGAGCACCAGTGGTCTTCCTTCATCATCATAACTTTAACGTCGCCATATGACTTATAATTGTGTCGGTGCGACACTAAACCCAACAAAAACTAAATAAACTCATTTTTAGGAACCAGATAGTCAAACTGCTAAAAGCAAAATAATCATGACAGCGAATGTACTTAAATAAAATGAATTACCGGCCTCAGATATTCAAATGTTACAAAATTATATTTCACTGCTCTTAACACGAACTTGTTTCAAGCACAGCAATCTTTGTCAAACAAAATAGACGAAAAGCTCGGACCTTTGATCATACAACATCTTAATCTTCAGTGTTATGTAGAATCAATGTTTGTCTTTAAATCACTTGTCATACTAACTACTAACTGTAACCATTTATATATCTATAGACTTTAAAATTGTATGTCAGCTACTAATGACTCAATTAATTTATCAGCTACGAAAACACATGCTAATGTCATAAGGGATAGCGAAGCTGATGCTTACAGCTAAAAATATACTTATTTTATTCATTAGTTCAAAGGAAATAAATAATACTTAATACAAAAAGCCAGAAATGAATATTATTATATCACTCTGGTTTCCCCCTCGTGATAAAGTTCTTTTGCATCTGAACTCGAAGCAATGATTTTATTCAATGACAAATAACTCTTTGTGATATATATTATTTCTGAAATACAGACTTTATTTAACCATATTATATGCCATACGTATTTACGACTCTAAGAAGTTTCAATAAAAATACTTTGTAGAAACATTTCTGTTCGCAAAATGTTATGAAAATTGTGATTTTCCCTTTGACTCCCATTATGAAAACTTGGCGAGGTTCTGTTTTCAAATCAGCCTAGCAACAAATCAAGAACAGGACCCTATTTCTCTATTTGCTGAATTTTCTAGGTATGTTCTGACGTTCCATAAAGTGAGGGTTTAATCAAATTCTACATTTTAGAAAAAAAAGTTTTGATTCAAACATACATTACTATCTTAATAGTAAATTTGATTCTAATGTGACGTTCTGATAACAAATTGTTACATATATGTATAACTGTGAATATATTTAATCTTAATATGTTTTTTAAATGTCTTAATTTCGCATTTACAACAATAAAATAATTAAAACTAAGTACGAAAAATAAAATATTATTTTCGTAAATATATATTATAATAAAAAGGAAAAAAAATCACAAAAACAAATATATAGAATGGCACTCACAATCCTGCAAAACAAACTGCCTCAGTAGACAAAGTACCAGTCGAACATCCTGTTGTTTTCACTGACACTGTCTTTGAATGTCGGACTTATATTTCTTTTTTAGAGATCACACATGTGTAAAACTGGATTTAATTATTTTCATTTTTACGAGCATATTGTTAATATATTTCCCCTAAAAAATATGAGGTCTGGGTAACATGATACTCCTTCTCACACAAAGATTGTTTTTTTTTCAATCCAAACTAGGACGAACACCTGATGGATAAGATATTGTTACGGTGCTGATATGATACATTTGGGGGTCATTTGAAAGATTAAGATGATAACAATTGCGTAACTGGTAAAAGTGCATATATACAAGATACAGTTAACAATGTTAATATTCAACTGTGTGCTCCTTCATTTGACCTCAGCCATATACCTGTATATAGCTGTTTATTACTTTTCAGTTATACAATAGATTTAAGTTAAATCCATTCCTTTTTTCTCTGAAGAAAGATGAATTACAGACGTCTCAGACAATTGGTATGGTAACTTTTCATTACAAGAATACACGTATACATGTTTGAATCAACCGACTTTGCCGTATTTGATTAAATTTCAGATTTGAAGAAATTGTGTCCATATTCATCATTTGTGAACAAATGGCTTCTTCGGAATTTCCTTATTCTGACAATTATGTACAGACCGTTTTGCCACTCATGTTCTTGTAAACCTGACTGTAGTGTACGTTGAGGAAAAAGTAATTGCAACATTTTAAATAATTAACCTTATTACAGAATGATTAATAAATGCAATACTGTAAAATTATTTAATTTCGTGGGCATGAAATTTCGTGGTTTTGGTCTAAACGGCAAATTCATGGTGATATGAATTCGTGGATTTCAAATTATGAACATAAGATGAATGGGAATTTTACTTGTTCGTTGGGATTAAATTTCGTGGATTGACGCAACCACAAAATCCACGAAAATTAGTCCCCCACGAATATTAATGATTTCACAGTAGTTCTGCCGTAGTGACACAAGCATCAGATATGAGCTGCGAACACAACTCGAACACAGGCTTCCACCCGATGTCTTCTCCAACCAAAGGTTGTGTAACAATGTTCTAGATGCCGTTTCATGGCGAACAGCAATAGTATGCCCTCAAGAGGCAGAACCTTTACTTTCTGGACTTATATATATTTTTGATAGTGTAGAAGTCTCTAAATTTAATGACTACACCGGCTGTCTCCAGTACTACAGTGCACCCTCTGAAGTAAATTCAGATACATTGTCTTGCCCCGGCTGAAATTGAACTCTACTATAAAACAATACAACAAATCAGTCTGTTCAAGTGAGATTATGAAAAATGCATTGCTAAACTCACCTCGTAGCCCCGGATGAAGTGAAACTATAAAACAATACTGAACTACCCAGTGATGTTTTTCCATTTTCCGTTCCAAGGTTTTATTCCTTATTTATGTATGTAGGTGCTTGTTTGTTACATCTATGGTTATTTTCATTATTTCATTCATCTTTTATTTGTGCATAAAAGTACACAGTTGGTATGCAATTGTACACATGTAAACATTTCCATACTGAGCGCTGTTTGTCATGCATCTTACTTTTTAATTGAAAGTATGAAAATATATCTACCATATCTACAATAGATTCTGATTGTAAGAATACGTACAATATACGTACAACCATTATAAACACATTTGATTATGATTTAACTTATACCGAAAGTTTTATATTTTTAGCCACGCTTATAGCGAAACTATTCGTCTCTCTCAAGTGATACGATTTATCCGAGTTTTATTCATTGTGTTGACTGGCATTTGTACGACTTGATTATCCTTCATCTTAGACTTATGAAGTTATGCTTTATAAAATGTACAGCTGCTGACATTTTGATACCCCATATACCATACCGCCCCGATAGTCTAGTAGTAGAGCGTCCGCTTCAAGGGCAGGAGTTCTTGGGTTCGATCCCCGGTCGCATCAATCAAAGACGTGAAAGAAAGAATGGTACCAGTAGCTCCCTTGCACGGCGCTTAGCATTAAAAGGGAAACTGGCCTCTTTTCTCATACCTTCGTGGCGATGGATTCCATCAGGAATGAGATGTCTGCAGTGATTAATATAAGTTGTAGAACTTGCTTCACAATCATACGGTGCCCCTAAAGTGACATGTTACGCACTTTTTTTCCACTTAGGTAATGTGAGACTTTTTTTATTTCGTTTAAACGAAATGATTTCGTTTAAACGAAATAACTAATTCGTTTAAACGAAATGATTTCGTTTAAATGAAATTACATTTCGTTTAAACGAAATGATTTCGTTTAAACGAATTAGTTATTTCGTTTAAACGAATTAGTTGGAAAGTTTGATACCATTATTTGAAAGACTACCAACGATCATGTTTTAGGTTATAGTAGTTGAATTTGTACTGTACAAATAATAATACAGATCTGACATACAATGGTTGTGTCAGAATCAATAAAAGAAGAAACGCTTGTTCATTTTCAGAAGTGTTAAATTTCTGAACTCATGTACATAGAACATAATGCTTTTTCTCCAATAAGAAAATCTGAAATTACCCAGATTTTTATAGCAGCAGTATGTTAACATATTAGCATTTAATATGACTGAAAACTATATATGTCTTACTTTTCATGTTTTTGATTTGGTGATATGCTTTTCCATTTGGAACGAACTTTCCTTACACCCTTTAGATAAGCATGCTAAAAACGCCATGCAGTACAATGCTATGTATACATTCGCCCCAATCCAACATATTTGTTTATATGATAATTATTACTATGGGACCCCTTAATCCAATTTATTTGATTGCAAGTTATCGATTCCGCTGTATGGTTGAACCATAGGCCAACATGCTCCGAATATTACAGATTATTACACACTTTACTATAAATAGCAACAAAACTGTATTATACAAACGGTAATGCTAACCAATATTGCATTAGGGCGTAGCCCGGGTAACAATAATAGGTTTAGGAGTGCTAATAACCACGTAACGAAGCTACACCCTCGTGCAATATAGGTTTAGTCGTGCTAATAGTACAACAATTTTTAAAACAATATTTTATTATAACTTGGAAAATAGGTAAGGGTGATTTGGTAATTATTTAGGTGTCGTGAAAACAAAATTTTTATTGATACTTCAGGCAAATAAGTAAGGGGAGCGATTTAAAAAATGCAAAAGTGAAAAGTTATACATTTTAATCTCCCTTCTATTACACAGTCCCTAGTTTGTTCTTATGCCTCACTCGGGGCATTGAATTCTTCATGTGCTGGCTTACGGAAGGTCGGTGGTTCTAACCAGGTGTCCGCTCGTGATGAAATAATGCGCTGGAAAATCGCCATATAACCTATAATTGTGTCGGTGCGACGTTAAACCCAACAACAACAACAACAACAAAAAACGTTCTTATTCAGCATAACGTTTTAAGGTAAATATCAAATAAACCTTGAAATTTAATCCTGACATCATATAATACAACACTTATCGGATGGCTTGAAACCATAAGCCAAAAGAGTGGACACAGTGGTCCGACACTGTCTGACTACGAAACCAGGGATCGTGAGTTCGAGCCCCCGCTCCTCCAACTAAAAATTACTATCATTGGGATAAGAGTCCCGTGTATGGGTATTTACACCTGGCACGCTAAAGAACCAGGGGAGCTTCTAGGATTAGAGCGTCTGCTGTATCTTGCACTATCCTCCAACTAACATTACTAACAGTCTTTTGGAGGAGTTGCCCATATGGGTTACCGGTGGTATAAGCCATATTGGTCCTTCATACTATTGACCAGTGTGCACTATATACGTCCGTCTTATCGGCTGAATGCTGAACTCTTATCTATATAGGATTAAGAAAATCGTTGATGGGCTTTAATGATAATAGCTAAACTGAGTCGCCATTTCATGCTCATGTGTCAACATCTGCTACATAATTTTCTTCATTCAATATCCGTTTTATTACACTCGTGGAACTTTAAGCGAACATTGGTTGGAAATTGCGATACGTAATTTAAAGTCTAAATTGGAACAGTTTTTCTTCTGGAAAATTAACACTTGTATGGACTCATATGTTATTAAACTAGGGCATTCAATTTCATAACTTACAAGCAATTGATACCAAAGTCTCCTTACGTTGTCGCTATGGACTATGGTACATTCGGAGTCCTGAAAAGGTGACCCTAGATAGGTACTCTAAAAAACGGGCTTCAAACATGACATCATCCAAATAAAATTATAAACAAAAGTTTGGCGTCTTTGTTTTAACATTGTAACACCACGATATTCAAATTGAACAATTGAAATAATGAAATTTAGACCGTCGAACTGCTGTTAGTTTTCTAATGAAATATAAGTTGAACATCTCTCGTATTTCCAACAGCAACCTCTCTTGAAATAGTCTATAACAATTCGGTAAATAGTTGATTTGAGTGGGGGTAACACGATACACTGCATGATCCATGATGGTAAAAAAATAAGAAGAAACGAAATTAAGAATAACTTTGTCACTTTATTCTGATGCTCTAAACAGTAGTGACACTTCCTTAACATAATTACATACATATATGCGTAAAAGCAGCTGTTTTCAACCCTTATTCTGAGCCCGCAATATTTGATTGCGAGGAATAATACATGTAGGACGGTACTAGATGACCAAGTCTTTACTTCCATTCCGACATGACAACATTAAGCTATTCCCCTGGGTGCTCCTATCTTCTCTTATTAAATTCAGTCCGTGTTTGTATATTTCTATGCACGCATACGGTTCTCCTGGGCCTTGTGATTGGCAGACATTCAATAGAAAGGTATCATATTGTAGCTAGGCATACAAACATTGCACCGATACAAAGTCTTTTGAAATGACACATTGAAAGGGCGAGCAGCAGTGCCAAAACGGACATTTCCTTTACATTATTATATGCATAGAAAGTAACGTGTTTTACCCGAATTCGGGAGCATGTTACATCATGTTTGAATATAATGCTTGATGAATATCGTTCTTTTTCAACAGTCAAAGGAAAAAGAAAGAAGAAACGAAAATAATAACCTAAGTTTATAAAATTTGATTAATTTGACGAAATAAGTGCTCATTCAACGGAGAAAGAACTTTTCTTCATGGTATTCAAACCAAATTTATTCATTTGTAATTTTCAAGTCCCTGCATTTTACTTCACTTATCTTCATTGCCATCTCTTCGTTAAAAGTTTAAGAAATAAACATAAACTGTTCATTACAAGCTGTTATTTTATCAATTACTGTGGAATTTTCACGTCCCCGCGTTTGCACGAAAAACAAGTTATCGGCGATTCTGAGAATTATGATGAAAAAGAAAAGCAGTATTTCGGATACATAGCAACTCCAAGAATCATGCAACTTATATCAAGATAAGGCTTTTAAGCATATCTTATGTAAGTTGGTGTTACCTTAAGAAAATTATTGCGATCACAAATGAACCTGCTTTGTCAAAATATCTATCAGGATCATGACAGATCATGACAGTGAAAAGGTGTTTGAAGTTTCAATCCATTTTCATACGTGGGTGTTGAGATAACAGTTTACATACGGTACCTTAACCATAAAATTCTAAGTCGGAAAAGGGGCATACTTTTGTAAAAAAATCAAAACAGAGTTATGGAACCTGTACAGTGTAAGTCAGTTCATCACAGTAAATACGTGTGTGAAGTTTCAATCCATTCCTAGAAGTGGTGTCTGAAATACTAGCTTACATACAAAAACCTAACCAAATCGGAACGCCGACGCATGGGTGAGTCCATAGCTCTATCCTTTTGTTGAATAGTCGAGCTTAAAATCGCCATATATTTCTGTGGTGATATATTAAGATGAGAATACTCATCTGGAACATAATTTATATCTGGGACACATGTTTTCCAAGAAATCTTTTTTTTTCGTAATTATGCCTTATGTCTATGATATATATTTAATAATTTGAAATATTAGACAAATAAACGGCCATAAATTAATACGGAAACTTTGCTTTTCCGACTATAAAGGAAAACTTTGCTTTTCTGACTATAAATTATTTCCTATGAAATAGAAAAAAAATCATGCAACCAAAAATTCCGATAAGGAAACAAATATATATATTTGTGTAAATCAACAATCTAAAAGTGTTCCATAATATATTATAGCTTTGGGAATGAATATGAACATTTATCTAAATTTCATGAATGTCCGATTAATGTTTTAAATCTAAGTTGGGATCTTTTTATATGAAATCACCAAATCCATTGCTTATAGAGGAGATGTCGTTAGCAGGAGTTGTTTTGCAGGATGCTGCAAAAAAGGCGACAGGTGGAAGCCTGTCACGAAAGCTTTCAAAAGTTTCTTTATTGAAATTGTTATGATAATCCACAAGTAAATTTTTAGCTTTTGCTGAATATTCAGTTTGTATGAAAATGATATTTATTCACACGCGTGTATTTGATATAGAGGAAGCAGACAGTTTATTCTTATGACCCATGTATTTGTAATAGACAGTTCATTATTCCACAGAGTAATTCCTCTCTAATAACGTAACGTCATTTATCCCTTTAACGAAGAATAAAGCCAGGATTCGTATACGGAAACGTAAAATCGTTTTATGAATTAATGGCATTCAATGAGCAAATTCATTAAAACGGCAATGTAACTATCTTCCTGACTATCAAATACGATAAAAAAAACCGTTTGACCCGTTAAACATCTCACATAATGTCATAATAATGGACAAATATCTCAGAAGCAAGGCGACGGACCTATACATTTTATTTCACCAAATTACAGATCATATGTTTATTGTTTATTTATGACTGTGAGAACATTCATTAAAAACTACATTATAGAAAAATTCTGTTCCCGAAAATTTCACCAAAATAGTGTTTTCCCATAGACGGCCATTGTTAAAACGTGTGAAAAGTCAAAATTTTGGCCTAAGTTTCAGTCTAGCAAAAAATCAACACACGACTCTATCATTTCAGTTGCCGAAAGTCTAAGTATATTCTAAAGTTTTTTTTTGTAAATCAAGGACTAAACAAACTCTAAGTTGTAGAAAACAATTTGATCCAAACGTGCACAACTACCTTTAAATCATCAAGGTGTGATAAATATATTCTCATTAGATGTTATCGATTAACGCTAGAATTATCGATTAACGCTAGAAGATAACGTATGTGTTACAAAAAACTTTTTTAATGGTGAAATTCAATTCATATTGTACAACTTATGCTACCGGTGGTACTTTGGACAGGCTGGACACATTTCCAGATGCTTGCAAAATAGCTCGATCAGATTATGGATTTGATTGTTCAGTCGGTAGTATTTTAGCCTAGCTAGGATATAAAATGAGTAAGTTGTACGGATGGTTTGGCATGCAATATTTTTAAGCTTTATGGTTAACAAGTAATATACATTTATTGTATTGATATTTAGGTAACAGTGATTTAAGAATCAGGTATATTCTTGTAATTTGCATCGTATAACCACAACCATACCCTGTATATCAAAATCAACATTCGTTTGAAAAATATGTGGACCTATGTATGATTTAAATTTAATATCAATAGGCAATACTAATCATTCCTTGACAATGATTTTCATTATTTTGACTACTGAAGTCACTTGACTTTGAATTTCACACAATACATGTCGATTGCAAAAATGATGATACTGTGATAGTGAATAGGAAATTATTCGTTTATGTTATTCAAAATATTATTACACGTATATGATAAAAAGAACCCTTCAAACAGAGTGCAGAAGTTAAACCATGGAGATCCTGGTCAAATATTGATACGTTTGCTAAATTACATAAAAAAAAGACCTTAAGACTCATAGAGTCATGATTCTGCCAAGAAC
Source organism: Mercenaria mercenaria (assembly GCF_021730395.1). Lineage (NCBI taxonomy): Eukaryota > Metazoa > Mollusca > Bivalvia > Venerida > Veneridae > Mercenaria > Mercenaria mercenaria. Next base: position 42,921,220 of record NC_069378.1, read on the forward strand.
GCATTTGACAAACTTCTCCATTCGGGTTAAACCAAATTTGAACATTTTCGGTTTGTCAGTTGAATCGAAAGCATTTTGTTCATTCGGATTGAAAAGCATTCTTTCTTTTCAAATTGATAATGCTCTTTCAACGTGTAAGAATCTTTCATCATCGGACAAACCTCCCTGTGCTACATATGTCAATGCTTTTAGATAAAAAATCCCGATCCTTTGCAACGTTCTTTAAGAACAGTTGCTGGGGGGGGGGGGGGATACCCACGCTTAACTGGATCCGTTACCGGTTTAAATTACTACTTTAGATATTCACCGTAAAGTCGCATGTGCAGATTAATAATCAAAAGTATCCTGTAAGAAAGACATAATAAGTTTTGAATCGTCTACTCCACGTCCCACGGGAATAAGGATTTCTTTTCGTAAAATATCGCATTCAAATAGAATAATCAAGGTATCCATGTTTCTTAATAGGTAAGCCGAGTTTGGATCTTTTTTTAGGAACACCTTAGGTCTTCCTCTACCATAAAAGGTTGAAAAGTCGCTGTATGATCTATACTTGTAAACCCAACACAAATAAACATAAAATAAATAAACAAATAAAACACAACGACAACAACAACAAAAACACTCTAAATAACTCTTTTATTGACTTTATTTTTTTACCTTAACTTAACGCGTGTATTTTTATTATTTGATTTTGATAAGCCAATTCGTTTACATGAAAATAACGTAATGTTAACACGTAATATATTCCACTTGTCTGTAAAGTTATCTAAAATAAACTGAATGTATTTAGTTGCATTTTTGTAACCAACATACAACGTTTTAGTTAATGATGGAGCTGTTATTCTTACAAACCGTGTTTCGTTATAGCCGAAGCAAAAAGTATCAAAAACAAAAATACATATTTCATATTAGACAAAATGGCAGTTTTATTCTTTAAACTTTTGCTAATAATTTAAAAACTTGCCGCAACAATGTTCTGAAATTATCTGAAAATGATATACATAGCTCGATACAAATACAAATATTTGATAGTCTTGTATATCAAAGCACATATTCCTAGAACATGTACTGACGTACTGGTGTCCACAGACGTGTTTTGCTCAAACTCATCTACACATACACGAACAGTCATTCCATCTAACTCTGGAAAAGTGGTTGAAGTCTCAGCTGTGTTCAATGAAACGCCTGGCAATGTAACTCTACTGAATGTGTGTAATGTTACATTTTTTACTTTGAAGAAAACCATGTAAGGACACCATGTATAATAACTGAGTTCGCCTGGAAGTAAATCAATCTGTTCACAGAAAAACAACTTGGTGACGAAAAACCCTTCATTCAGTTCATCTTCCTGAATGTCCGAGACAGGAAATAATACGAATCTATAATCATATTTAGAAATGCATTTCATCAATTTGGGGTAATAACCGATTTTGTAGGTAGTGTTTATTCCCATAGATAAAAGGAGTTCATGGAATATCAAATCGTACTTGAAGTATTCATTTAAACTCACCTTGAAATAGAAAGTGGAATTCAAATAGTTTATTTCCCACACGTCTTCTAAGGCTTTACTGACAGATGCCACTAGGAAATGAGGATCTACCGAATTTGAGGAGTATACAGTTCTAACGATTATATATTCCACTGAGATAAACTGGTTTTGGAAAGGATGATACAAAACAAGAAACTTCCACTGCTTCAACGTATTTCTCCGTATCCACCTTGCCCGACCGTCATATTTTTGCTGTGTCGACATGTTCCTGAAGAAAGAGCTTTGAAGGAACGTGTCTTTATTTAGTGGAGACAGTCTCAACATTACAGCAAAAGGATCACCGATCCACTCTCTGGAGTAATAAGCACACTTGTTGTTAATCAAGAGCTGTCCCATTTTGCATTTAAGCGGACGACAAATCGTCTGAAAATGGAAAGGTTAGATAATCATGGGATGATATTTTGTGAGAAATATGATATATATCTATTTTCGGATCTTATATAACACTTGTTTGATTTTAATTTTTTTGGACAAAATACACGATCTATTTTCATTATCATAATTACCCTGATGAGACCAACAATCGAAACATAGGTAATATTTAAAAGTTAAATATCATTCGTGTTTGGAAGTATTCATTTCTTTGAATAGTATCTTGCAATTTCAAGCTTTTAAATAGTAACGAGACTTAATTATGTCTTACTGATTTTACTCACATGCATTTATTTCTTGTGGGATATCTTCATGCTTTTTTACAGATAGTGTAGTTCAATACTACATTGTATTTGCAGTTTCTATCAATTTGAACCATACAATGCAAATAATGAATCCTCAACTCTTTTTTCTCCCTTTGTTCTTTAGTGATCTAGTATGATATAAAGAGAAAGAATCATTACTCTAGCATTTATTTTACTTTCGGTTTGTCGCTCATAAAAGAATTAGATACATTTGTAATTTCATTCTCTGACTATAGTTCGTAGAAAACACAAAATATCTAAATGATTCATTGAGTTTAGAAATTTACCGTGAATGATGCAACCATCACGCTGTTTGCTGGGCAGTGAGTCTTTTCGTAATAACGTCTTGAAATTGAACTTCGTTTCACGCCTGTTAAATCTAGTATAATTGACAAAGGGGCATTAGGAACAAAGGGTGATTTTTTGCTACTGAGCTTTTGTTTCGTGCATTGCATCTCTTTGATCCTGTTCCTGTCTATATCAGTATTGCACATGAAGCAGAATACATTTGCATACGCTTGTAAATGTCCTACGGTCTCGATAGTAAAAGTAGCATTAAATATTTCACAAAAGTTCCAAAATAGGTCACGCCTTTTCATTCTCCCAGTAGTGTTACATTGCCTTATGACGCTGGGGTAGCAGGACAATGTATCTAAATTAACTTCAGGGGGTGGAATGTAGTACAGGAGACAACCAGAATAATCACTCGAGATTTCTATTCTATTAAAATGATCCATAAATTCAGAGAGTGGAGCTTCTGCCTCTGACGGGCACAAGATTGCTCTGCGCCATGGCACGGCATCTGAAACATTGTTACATTCGGCACAGTAAGCATTGATATAAATGAGTCCTTTGGTAGGAGAAAACATCGGAGATAATGATCTCTCAACGTTAGACGAATTTTGCTCACATTTTGTACCAGACTCTCGAGCTATTTTGTCAGAATAACTACATATATCTATCATTCTGTAATGTGGCGCATTCTTCAAAATACTCCTAAGAAATTCTTGGTATTTGCTCGGTTCAACAGGAAATGTATGCCTACAGATCATATCATTTGCAGCGTTGTATTTATTTAACTCCTCGAAACAGCAGTTCCCGCGCAAGCCACAGTTAGCCAGACATGAGCACGACCGGCAGCACGGTCTGTAATTTTGTGAATATTGAAATTCAGCCGAAGCATTTTGTCCACAAAATGACGAATAGGGGCACAGTTCTTTCAAATCTGACATTTCCAGAAACACATTTTCTTTCACTTTAATCGTTTTTGCATGCTGACATGTTAATGTCAGACAGCAGACAAAAACCCACCAGCTTTTCATTTTGCCTGAAATAAACACAAACGATTGGATAATAGATGGTAGATACCGACAAACCAGTTTCGCTTTATGTCCTCGAATAAAGTTTTGTCTCGTGAAAGATAACAATCGCTCAGACACAAAAATGCAAGCATTCATGTTATGGTATAATTATACCTATATAACACATGTTACTATGAAATAGCGTTCAATTTAACTTTTGGAGCATGTGATTTAGAGAAACATGTTATTTTTATTCATCCGTATGAAAATGTTTAAACAAGACATTACATGATGTATTTGGTTTTTGGTGGCTGCTGCCACCAGTGTCAAAAAGAATACTCAGTTTGAGAAATCTTGTCAGTTCTTAAGACCATCCTAACAACACAACCAAAATAGTTCACGTGTATGAATACAAATATGCAAATTTATGGTCACGTGAATAAAAGATGACCTCATGTCACCTGAACTGGAGCGATGATATTGATTAGCTATTGCATAGTACTGCCCCAGAGGTCACGTAGTTTATAACGTAGAAAAGGTAGCTAATATATATATAAACCTAGCCTTGGAATCCAGACTGACAATTCAAAAATGTTTCCTAACCGCAGTGTCACATGTATAACTCCAAAAAATTAAGCTTTATTTGATAAAGATCAATGACTTCTGCTAGCAATAATCCGCGGCTAAAAATAGAAACGGAATTTCAACGGAAAAGTTTCCAAACATTTCCGGTCCATAGTCTAGACACCTCTGATAGTATACTCTTTCACGCGTTAAATACTACATATTAACTGTATTCGACAAGACAGATCAGTGTAACAGACTACTCTGATAGCTTTTCCAGCAAGTTGTAACACTTTTCAAATATGTCAGAACAATTTTAAATGTTCGTCATAAGCTATAAATTGTAAAATATTATATTAATGCAACCCTAGTGATCTAAGAATGTTACTGAATTTTCGACTGCATTGTCTCGTTTTCGTTTCAAGCACGCAAAAAATTGACCCCATGTTAATTAGGCTATTTATAGAAAATCGATAATGACCAGTGATATGGATTTCCTCAGGCGTTGATACTGCCAATTAACATTAATTAGCGCGAATTTAGTGAGATGATTTATGAACAGGACAATAATGTTTGGATATAACTTGAACGTGTACAGTTCATCGTTATATCAAGAACAAAATATACTAAAACAAGCTTAGCAATACGAGAGTGAACAAAAATAAAAGAACATTCAGTTAAAATTCATTCGATATTGTTTGCAATGTGACCTGCCGTGATAATCAGTCTCGCAGAGCTAATTACGGTCTGCAAAGATCCCAGCTCTTGACGGGAAGAAGAAGAAGAAGAATCAAAGACATGTATGTTTTCTAAATAATATTCCCTCACGGATAATCTTCCTTCAGCAAATGTACAATATAAGATACTATATGTATGCATAGATACACATGTATTCGGTACAATTTCGTCTGACAAAACACGAATTATCAACGTGGAAACCCACAGGTTGCCCAAGCTGACAAATGTTGCAAGCTCGCTTCGACTAAGTGGTACTACTGCATCACGATTTCATCAACTTGTAAGCCCGTGAAAGTGGGCGCAGCGATGATACTAATACTCGCCTTTTTGAAACGGCAATCTGTCAGACTGTAGCAAGTCGTCGGATAACAGATTTGACCAACTTAAAAATTGAATTGTTCCAAGACAGATTCTGCTCACTTCAGCTAAATTCATTCGAGTCGCACCATGAGAAAAACAACATAGTGCATTTGTGACCAGCATGGAACCAGATCAAACACTCTGGTCAGGATCCTTGCTGTTCGCTAACGGTTTCTGTAGTTGCAACAGGTTTTGAAAGCTAACAGCATGGATTCTGACCAGACTGCGCGGATGCACAGGCTGGTCTGGATCAATGCTGGTCGCAAACGAACTATGTTGGTTTTCTGATGGTGCGTCTCAATATATCTGGATTGATACAAATATATGTAAAAAAATTAAAACGGTTTCGTTTCGCCAGTTACATATTTTTCGACGTTTTTTTCGGTCTGACTAAAGTTGTAAGTTTGTCTGACTTAATGTCCAGCATTTTTGCGAAGTCTGCTGGTATGTCTAGCGAACTTTTGAGTATAACAGATGGAGTGATAATTAATGCACCTCTAAAATACACTGGCTGCAGAACTGACATTCTGAGATGCATTTGTGGTGCATGTTTGTCTTGTTTTCGTTCACAAAAGTCCCATGAAATACGGATAACTGATACGGACTAAATCAGTGTGTATAATAATTCATGACAGACACTGCCCAAAAGCTTTAAAAAGAAATCTTAAAAGCTGAATGATTTGGAGAAAACGCTTGTATTATTTATTCATAGTAATACATCTTTGATGTAATTTATGTTGTAGTTTTCGTCACAAATAATCAAAACGGATCAAAACTATTCGTTAAAGACTGAATCAGTGTGTATGTAAACAATGACTGGCAGTGAAAAAGGATTAATTTTGAAAACAAAGCCGAATATTAAAAAAAATGCAAAAAAAGTTCTTATGGTTTATATTAACAACTCCTCAGTTGTCGCTTTCATTGTAATATTTTAAACATTGATTAGCAGCCACCATCAGCGCTTTGAGCGCTTTGATTAGTTTGGTTATAAAAATGTAGAAAATAATTCAATGTGCATGTTATTCACATAAGGCTTCGCAACATGGAAAAGATAATGTGACCTTCAAGCCTGAATATGACTAATGAAGAACGATTAACGCGTGCTTATGATAATACCCTTACATATATAAATTCAAAAGTAATAAAACATAATTTAATTAAGCTCCAGAAATGAATGACATAAGGTAAAAAACCGTTAGATAATCAGACACGAATAATACGTCAATACCTAGCTTACAGACGTCATAAGTGTTGTTATTTGTATACAATTAATATCTGTTTAAATTCAAAACCTATAGAAAATATATATAACATGCTTATACACTAAGAATAAACCTGAAAGCATTTCGCCAATATAAGCGTAAAACTACAGGTTTATGATTGCATTAAATTAATGAAAAATTTGGTACCAAATCCACAAACAGATAACTGCAACTATACAATATACAAATCCAAATGTTAGAGTTATTGTTCATTAAATAATGACAGAACCCCTCTTGGTTGACTATTTGGCTTGCAGATCACATAGAATAATGGATAAAAATCGCCTGATTTCTTGTCTATTTACAGACAAAGAATACCACAGGTTACTTTATATGTCATTTCATGACCAACCATGACTATAGAAATTAAATTCAACATAGGTAGATCTTACTAGAGGTGTAATGACTATTGCAATGTCCAGTATATCTAGAAAAAATGAAACGAAATTAAGAATGAGGCAAAAAATCAGGATGTTGACTAGCCACTTAAATAAATGAGCGCCACTGTGTGAAAACCAATGTTAGGGCCTTGGGGCCAACAAGAATCCTTACAACCATGGTTATCCTGTATAAGCACTTGTATGTAGCCGATAAGCAAACAGTGTGTATCCAGATCAGACTGCACGGTTCTGCAGGGTGATTTGAATCCATCCACCACATTGGTAGCAAATTCCGCACAGTTACGCCCAGTCATACACATATCAAACAAAATAAATTTGACAGTGTTAAGAAATGGATAGAAATAGTTGTAATATAATCTAGAACAAATTTGGGAATCGGGGCATCCGCGGCCGAGTGGTTACGGTCGTTGACTTAAAATCGCTTGCCCCTTACTGATGTAGGTTCGAGACCACACTCTGGGCGAAACAATATTCATATTCTTCATGTGAGAAAGCCATCCATCTGGATCTACTCAATTGCCCGCTTGTAATGAAATAATGCTTTGAGGAGCACCAGTGGTCTTCCTTCATTATCATAACTTGAATGTCGCCATATGACTTATAATTGTGTCGGTGCGACACTAAACCCAACAAAAACTAAATAAACTCATTTTTAGGAACCAGACAGTCAAACTGCTAAAAGCAAAATAATCATGACAGCGAATGTACTTAAATAAAATGAATTACCGGCCTCAGATATTCAAATGTTACAAAATTATATTTCACTGCTCTTAACACGAACTTGTTTCAAGCACAGCAATCTTTGTCAAACAAAATAGACGAAAAGCTCAAACCTTTGATCATACAACATGTTAATCTTTAGTGTTATGTAGAATCAATGTTTGTCTTTAAATAACTTGTCATACTAACTGTAACCATTTATATATCTATAGACTTTAAAATTATATGTCAGCTGCTAATGACTCAATTAGTTTATCAGCTACGAAAACACATGCTAATGTCATAAGGGATAGTGAAGCTGATGCTTACAGCTAAAAATATACTTATTTTATTCATTAGTTCAAAGGAAATAAATAATACTTAGTACAGTACAAAAAGCCAGAAATGAATATTATTATATCACTCGGGTTTCCCCCTCGTGATAAAGTTCTTTTGCATCTGAACTCGAAACAATGATTTTATTCACTGACAAATAACTCTTTGTGATATATATTATTTCTGAAATACAGAATTTATTTAACCATATTATATGCCATGCCATATGTGTATTTACGACTCTGAGAAGTTTCATTAAATATACTTTGTAGAAACATTTCTGTTCGCAAAATGTTATGAAAATTGTGATTTACCCTTTGACTCCCATTATGAAAACTTGCACGAGGTTCTATGTTTTCAAATCAGCCTAGCAGCAAATCAAGAACAGAACCCTATTTCTTTGTTTGCTGAATTTTCTAGGTATGTTCTGACGTTCCATAAAGTGAGGGTTTAATCAAATTCTACATTTTAGAAAAAAAAGTTTTGATTCAAACATACATAACTATCTTAATAGTAAATTTGATTCTAATGTGACCTTCTGATAGCAAATTGTTACATATATGTATAACTGTAAATATATTTAAGAAATAATTTATAGCAAAAGCGTGTTTTAACACTATTTATGCACGATCGGCGGATATACGTCGGGCGTAATAGTTTCACGAGGGCGCAGCCCGAGTGAACTTATTTGTACGACGTATTACCGCCCGAGTGCATAAATTGTGTTAAAACACGGTTTTGCTATAAATTATTTCAATTCTAATATGCCCTTAATCTAAAATAGTAGATAAAATATAGAAGCGCTCTTTCTTGGTCGCAACAAAAACTTTGACGTCACTGCACGTTAACGTGACGTCATTCTAGTGTAAGAGTGTTTAGCAGAGACAAGCATATTAGAATTAATCTTATTATGTTCTTCAAATGTATTAATTTCTCATTTACAACAATAAAATAATTAAAACTAATTAAATTAAAAATATTATTTTCGTAAATATATGTTATAATAAAAAGGAAAAAAAAAAAAACAACAACAAATATATAGAATGGCACTCACAATCCTGCAAAACAAACTGCCTCAGTAGACAAAGTACCAGTCGAACATCCTTTAGTTTTCACTGACACTGTCTTTGAATGTCGAACTTATATTTCTTTTTTAGAGATTACACATGTGCAAAACTGGATTTAATTCAATTTGTTTTTTTTTCTTGTCTGGGTAACATGATACTCTTTATCTCACAAAGATTGTTTTTCCATCCAAACTATGACGAACACCTGATGGATAAGAATGCACGAAACGGACAAATAAGATATTGTTACGGAGCTGATATGATACATTTGGGGGTCACTTGAAAGATTAAGATGATACCAGTTACATATTCAGTTTTCTACTACACAGATATATTTAACAGTCTCCATTATCCAAAAAAACAACAATAAACAAACAAACAAATCAAGAAATATAATTTTGAGTCAGATAAGTTGAGAAACCTTTACCAAATATAACACATTTCTGGAGTTCAAAGCGAACTCTGATATCGTCGTATGGTTACGATATGATGCTGCTATAAAATACAGGCAAATGCTCAAACCATAACGTTAGGCTATATACACCTTTACACTGACAGCTCCTTTAAGACCTTTGCTTTTTTAAACACTTTACGGGCTGATTTGTACAGAACAAAACTATCTGATTTGCAGTTGTATCGGTCAGTCGCTCCATCCCCACTACAATGACAGAACAATATTTTGCTCGTTTTTTTTTTCTTTGTCGTCCCCGGCCGGAACGCCATGCAGAGTGACAGAACAAAAGATAGCCAGAGGGAATTTACCTGCATTGTCTTTTTAATGCAGAACGAGATAGCGATAAAGCAACAAAATGTCGAGTTTTGGAACTCAAAGACATAAAGGAATTTACAATAACGACTAAGTCTAAAAGACGACCATATTAAGGATAATATTATGTGCGGTGTATGTCTGAAGGCCAATTATTATAAGGTAATGCCCTGTGTATGAATGCCTGGCTTTAAGCAACCTAAGGTGCCGGCCGCTCAATCCAGGGATCGTGGGTTCGAGCCCCACTGGGGTCACGACCATGACTTCTCATATGACACCAGTACTGGTTTTTCCAGGAAGCGGACTCGAGAGTGGTAACAATAAGCTTGAAGCTTTCATCACAATCGAGCTAAAACAAATTAGTATAAACTAAATGTGCAATTCGAGAATGGATTTCTCGATATAGAGTATTCACTTACCGGGTAACTTCTACATGTTTGTGACAAATGAAACAATATATGCAAATGAAGTTTTGATATACGCATAAGGATAAAATGCTTATCATTGTCTATTTGTTTCCTGATATATCTATCATATATAGGTTTAGCAAAATTAAATGTTAAATTGTGATTTTCATTATAAAACAATTTAACGTCTCAGGCTAGATAAGTCTAAAATTACTCCTTTCTGAAATAAGGAAAATTATTTTTGGTTTTGATAACTACATGTGTCACTTATGGATTTCATAGCATGCATTAGGGGCATGCATCGTCAGGAATTTGTTTCGGACTTACGGGGACCGGGATTTCATCAAACGACTGATTAAGGACAAATTTACTGCCAACAATCTTGGCAACAATACTGACTCTACTGCCCTTTACTGCCACCAATACTTGCTGTAATAATACTGTTAGCGCTAACTCCGAACCAGTTTTACGTCTATACTCAGTGCATTCAAATAATGTATTAACGTGCTAGGTCGAATTTGCGTGTTTACCTTGACCTTTTTCCATATATTAGTTATTGTTCTGTGAGTGGCTACGTAATTTAAATGCGGTTTATCTTGTTGGACTTTTGGCAGTAACTTATTTACGCATGAGTTATTTAGTAATGCGAAGGAGTTAGTAAGTTGTACTCATGACTTACAAAAAATCTATCTGCAGACAATTGAATGTTTCCATTTAAATGTGCCATTTTGCAAGTGTTCTATTGACACATATTCTTAAATTGTTTACAACCACTATTTTCTCCCCGAATGCATATATATAAGTTGTACAGGCATTTTAATCACCAGGCTTTCAATAGAAACATGTACATTTGTGAAAAAGGATTTAGCATTTAGTGACAATTTGGTACAACTAGAATGAAATCCATTTACGACGTTACTCCATACCATACGTGTCAAAGCACAATCTTTATCAATTCTAATTTCAAAGGATGAAAGAAAGAAGAAAGGAAATTAGATTTTCTGAATTGTTATAACAGGAAAAAACAACTAAAATAACAACTGCCAAAGATTAAGGCTGTAATACACCCTGTTACCAAGGTAAATTGAAATTAGCTGAACTGTAGCAATTAATTGTTTTAGCTGCTACAATCTCAAGTTCGTTTATCTCTTTCCCTTCAAGTATATTTTATCCATGTTTGAAGTACATGACCCTCCAAAGGTATTTATATTGAAAGAAGAAGGAACATACGGATATCTAACACTTTTTCAGTGTATAACGGTTTCACTGTTATCCGTAGTAAGTCTATGTTGTTGATAATTCTACTAGTATGCGCGTTAGCTTTCTAATATATACTTAAAAATATATATGTCACGGGGCTTGTGTTTCCATGGTAACGTATTTCTCTTATTTTGTAGCAACTATTATGATAATGGGTTTTTCGACGGCTTCAGTGCCGTTCTGTTAATGACCAGCATGGAAAATTAGGGTGATATCATTAGCAGAATACCAAACACTTTACATGGTACCCTATTTTTGTTAATGTTTAAAGTAACCATTAACAGAGATGTTTAAAATATCTTATATATTGTTTTTAATCGTAATTTCTCACAAAAATATTAAATAAAATTACCTTTCTCGTTCATTGCAACTTCTACACATTTCATTTCTAAAGTAAGTAATATGTTCGTGTTATCTGCATTTTTTCAAAAAATTTCAAAGCTTAAAATACTTACAGCATTACCCCTCAACTGACATTTTTATGGAAAAAATCATCTTGCTTGCAATTATTATTCTCGTGGATAATGTTGAAATACAGATAAAAAGCTGAAACTGTGTTCCTTAAATAGACCAGTGTCAACCCCTTTGAATTTTACATTTAGAGATATAACTTAAGGGATTTGTTTCCATGGTAACATTAATTTAATTCAAGAAATCACTATTTCTACTAAAATTTAAACAGTTTAAGAGCATCGTTTTAGTATATAAGTACCAAATTATCAATGGACACGGAAAAATAGATATCACAAATCAAACTGCTCAATTTTTATTTGAAACAGCCGTAATAAGTAACCTTTCACCCAAATAAATTCCCAATAACATCAGTTACTATCATCAATTTATTTTTACATTCCGCATAACACTTAATATACCTTTACATAAAGCCTTAAAATATTTATAATTATTCAGAGCGAAAGACTCATAAAAACATTACAGCAAAATAAAGGCTGATTAAAAAATGTTCAAATAAGAAAATCCTCAGAATTACGTACTTTCAAGATAAAAACTATAAATTTTGCGAGGTAACTGACACGTAACGTCATGACGTCATTTTTAGGCAACAATGTTTTGAAGTGTTTCTGTGGTAACTTATTCATTATTTCAGCATTATCAAAACATTAAACATCAGATCAGAGACAGGTAAATGAATTTGTTTTCAGAAAAATAAGTATACGAACACAATTTGCCGTAAAAGTTATCGTAAATCGTCACGTAAGCTTCCAGTTGGGCATGCGCACATACACATTTTAAGGTGAACTACCTCCTTAACAACTTTGCAATTTATACTGTCTCTGGAAGAAATTTATAAGGTGGTGTAAATATTTTTTAGGATAAAATATTTATTTTATTATGAAGCAGGTGTAGTTTATGAAAAAGCTGTATTAATTTGCTGCAAAATGTAATGATATATTATCTCCTACTGTCTCAGAAATTATTTATGTGTAGAACGCAAATGTTTTAAGATACGTATTAATCAGGTACATTAGGCTAAATTTGCAACAAACGTTTTTGTTTTTACTTAAGTATTTTTTTTAATTAAGAAAATACATAAAAGGTATATAGCAGAACCATAATTTAAATTAATCGATACAATACGAAGAGGTTACAGATGTCCCTAGAGTAATTTCCTGAGGGCGTAGCCCGAGTGAATTACAAATGCGCCGTTAAACTGATTCGTATTGTTGAGACATGTTTAATTAAATTCGGTTCTACAAGATAATTTTTAGGTTGAAACCGCGAAGCGGTGAGACCTATAATTACCATATTCCAGAGCTTGCAAAAATATCAGACTAACAGTTTTCACTGAAAGACAGATTAATCCGCCGTAAGGTTTTTGCCCGTTTTTTGCCAGGCTAATCGACAGATATTCTTATTGATATAAACTGTTTTCTGAACATTGTTCTACAGTCCGTTGATATTTCCATACACATGAAATAAGGTTAAAGAATGCGTCATTTCGCACTAAAATTATGTTTTTAGGTCTGTTGATCCACCGAGCTAGCTAACTTGAAAAGTGAAGGTGTATTCCTTTAAAACACTTCAGAAAAACCCCAAAGGTGACCGAAACGCATGAAAATATGCCGTGAAAAAAAAAATAGTACAAAACTTTTTATAAAGAGTTTTCTAATTTAGCCTTAATACATAATGCACTCGTTAGTAATAAAACAGCATATGATCTGAATCATTTTTTGCAGTTGTATATAGATCTACATGCGATTCTTTCTACCTGTCCCGACTTCTACGCAGTGATTCGAATGGCAAGGTAGATCACTGTGTTGGAGTAAGCTTTATGATAAACTGTCTTATTTCATCTAAAAATAGATTAGATTTCTGAATTACTTCCCTTTATCCTTCTTTTTTCCCTATTTTTGTACAGCTTTATAATGACCGATTCATATTATTTATTTTTTTACATTTTATTTTATCTTTTAATATTTGTTTTCACGATTTATGTAAAATTGAGTCAAAATATATGTTTAAGATTTACTTTTTTAAGTAAATACAACTGTAGTATATAAATTGCTACATTACTTCTTGTTAATACGGTAAGCAACACGCTTAAATGTTAAACAAATGGTCGTGCTGCATAAGCGCGTCTGGGATTACATATATGTCTCAATATTTAATGTAAAATAGACCTATTTTACTTCTTACAAGATAACTAGTTGACATTCCTTGTAAATCCTGAATATGTCTAGATATTAGCGGTACTTGACTATGACTTTTAACAGCATTACATCAGTTCCGGATTTGTATTTTAATTGTTGAATTAAAAAAATTATACGAAAGTTGTCATTTTGATAAAGGCCATAAGGCCGAAACGTTAATAAAACAGAATAAAATCTACAGAGTCTTTAAAATAGATTGTTAAGCAAAATAGAATCAAAACAGTACATAACGAGAATGTATAGTCGGTTTAAAATCTTTTCAGAGCTTATGTTACTTGTAATTGTCTTTCCGACTCAATAAATTTTATCTTATCTTAGAAAATCAAATGTGGGTGTTTGCATGATGTGACGTTTCTCGATGTTGGCCTACATATGTATCCCCGATTAATGAAACTGTTTGGTTTCATTTAAGCAAGATTGAATCAAAGCATAGCAAGGGGGCATTTGCGTCTTCTCCCAACGATTTACATGTGTATAGTTCTTTTTCTTATCTCAAAAACTGCGCGGAAGTCGAAACAGCAGGATCTTGGGGTAGACAGATCTAGTTTCTAGCTTAGTGGACCCCACTGACTTCATTTGTTGTTTTAGCGGGGTCGTTCGTTTGTAGAAACTTTTTTTAACAAGGTAGCGGAGTTTAAAGACAACAGCCCATGAATTAAATAAGTTGGGTTGCAACATATTTAATGTTTTGGTGTCACGATTAAGTCGTGACATCAATACATTTTATTTCTAGGGTCGGCTAAACAAGAAGTTGATTTCGCAGGAATGTGTGGAATTATACAACCAGTGCTCCAAGAATTGTGAAAGTTGGTGTTTTAAATTTTGAAAATAATGAGATTTTTCTATTCTACTCGATACTTTGAACCTAGCTACACAGAAATACTTTTAAAAGTATATCCTCTAGCTAAAAGACTAAGTTAAGAATAAGAGAATGGACCCATGATCCTTATTTGTCAAAACATTATTCTTAATATCTGAAAATTGTGTTTTTTATTAGCGGAAGTCGACACAATGGCTCTTCTTAAAAGTAGCCTTATTTTTTAATACATAACGGTTTGTCAAGAAAACATACACTCAAACATTATATGTACTGGTGAACATAGAAAGTAGTTACATTAGGTCAAGAATGAATATTATTTGTTGTTGCCCGCTGCCAACTGTAGATTTGTTCGAAACGCTATAACATACTGTAATCCAAAGACCGACACGCAGAGGTACACCCAAGATGGTATACATGTGTAGCTTTTGAATTCTGTACCTTTCTAGAACAGTTCTCACTTATATGCCAATCCTGCTAGAACAAATCATAATTCTCGTTTAATTTATCTATTAAACCTTACAATTTAGCAATTGTACAAAAAAACTTGAAACCTAGCAAATAATGATAATCATGAGAGGTGAACAAATTTAAAATCTTGGTGATCTGATTACTTGGAGAATGATCTTAGAGTTTAACTTTTGAGGTGTTGAATTCTTGGAGTTGAACTTTTCTGGGTGTTGTGCCTGCAGTAAGTGCATTCTGGTACTGTAGGATGTGCATTGCCTGTAGTCGTCTGATTTAACGATAAAATTTACGCTTGATAATTCCTTTTATTTACTAATTTATCACCACAATTTAGCAATTCTTGGAAATATGCTTCAACTTACAACTATAGTACAACAACTAAACTTGACACATAGCGAACATAAAATAATATTGGAGTTGAACTATTGGAGATCTGATTACTTGGAGAATAGCGTTTGATACCCTGGTGAGCAGTAGGACCACAATGACACTTTTGTTTGTTTTATCTTTCTTGAATAATAAGTGCAGTTTGGAAACAAGGGGAGCGCATTTATGTACACAATGAGTTTGTAGTTATTGTTGAATAATCATGGTTTGGAAACGCTAATATGTTATATCTAGAATTCAGGAAAAACAGACTTTACTTTCACTTTACCAAACAGCTTCGGCTAACTTTTTGAAGCATATAACGTAGCTTAAAACATCAGCAGACATTCTTTCTTACAATCAAGCATAAATAAAGCTGATATTTGACATGAAAATAGCTTTTACTAGTCGGGAAAAAACTATTTAATTAACTATGGACTAAATTCGAGTAGACCAAGGTAGCATATCCGGCGAATAACTACCTTCGAATTCATGCCTTTAATACCAGCTGCTGTGAAAGTGAAGGTTACATACACACTTCTTACTAGTTCTATAAATAAACGTCGGATTTCAATATTTTACGATTTTGAAATTTCATATAGTCCGACGTTTTATCGAAGTTATAAATTTCCCGGTAGAGCTTTCCGCAAAATATCTTGCGGAAGGCTTTACAAGTTCACGGTGGAAGTGACTGAAAAGTGATAGGTAAATACCAACAACGGACAAAGAAACCTATTTTACACATCCATTAAACACACTGTCTTACTGAAATTAGCGAAGACTTGGCCTCAATTTGAAAGAGATATTTACATCCATTCACTTTTGCAACACACCACGAAACTGTCAAATTTTCTTTATTATAAAGAATGATTTTAGACGAAAAATGTTCTCATGGTCGGATTTTATAAAAAAAATGTGGCCCTTTACTAAGGTATTGGCTATGTAGTGAGCATATAATTATAATCGATGGGTGTAACCAGCATTTATTGGTTGTGTTAAATTGAAATTTATTTCATTTAGTTATAAGTTCATATAAAAGCAGTTTAAAAGGCTAGTCTACATGCATTCGGTGGTACAAGTGCGTTAAATAATGACCGCAGTTTATTTTACTAGTGCCGTAGGTAAAACGTATTTGTTTACGTCTAAGCATGTACAATTAATTCTAAATGTTTTTTCAGTGTTGTATTGTTCATGATATTTAACTAAATTACGCTAGAATAGTCTGTGTAATGTGCCGGGGAAGTAATTTGTGGTGCAGTTTTAATTACGGTAAACCAATATATCACGTGTTTGAGAGTTTTCCTACATTACACTTCAATAAAATAACGTTGAAATTTTTGCTATGTAAATGGCTGTCATCCGATTAAACTTGACACAGGGACATGTTAAACGTCCAAATATTAAAAGGCGCTATGTGCAAGTTTAATGTTATTGATCTAAGTTCTTACCAGAACAACATGTTTTTCTTCAGATTATAAATCGAAAGGTTGAAACCTTTCTGTGCTTTCAGCGCTTTGATTTTATGTTATGTTAGTAACAAGTTGATGCAATATGGAAGCACTATAATTTCACTACGCATGTATGGCGCCAAATATAGTAGGTCGACGTGACGTCAGTTTTAAGAGCGATTAAATACATGTACGTGAAGTAACACGTCCGGCGGAATAACTTACGATTGGGTAGACGTTTAGTGAGTTATTTTAGTCGCCTAATAGTCGTGTATGCATTAAGTGTCTGTATTGACATATCCATTCTGAAACGTCTTTTCTATAAAGCAGTATGTCAAATGATGTAATATGTTGACGTGACGTCAATATTTCCGCGCTTAAACGGAAAAATTGCAATATATTTTTCATATAAGAATCTAAAATAAAATGCGTATAAATATTCACATCGAATCCTGGCTATTTCACTTTCGAAAGTGACTATTCTGCTCTCAGAGTTATCTTGTAATATTAATCTTTAAGCTCAGCTGGGCTAAATAAAGACCGTCTACAGCGTCCATATTTATTGCCGATAAAGCTTTTGACTCTTCTGAACCTTTGGAATTGTGGAAATGGAGTACTTCCAGCATTCTTTTACTGTAAATGCTCCGCTTAAAACGGTCTATGACGGGTTACCTGTCATGTATAAACTTAGTCAATTCAAGTGTGCTTTAATTTTGCTTGTTTGTACTTTATGCTTGAAAAGGATCGTCTAGATTTATTAAACTTCACACATTTTATTAGTCATTATAACGTTCATAATAAACTGAAGTTTAACTTAAAATACAGTCGTCAAAAGTTGCATTATAACCTGTGCTAATTTCACGTGTTTATTTAAAGTCTAAGTCATAGTTTCTGTTTTGATAGCTAGAAGATACATTGTTCAGATCCAGCAAAATGTGCTAATTTCTGTATTAATACATCATTACCATGCATAAAAATTTGGGCTATTGGCGATTGTTAGATCTACAATGTTTTTACAAATTTTCATAGAAACAATTCACTTACGTCTTCACATTCTCAATGATAGGTTAGGTGAATTAATATTGAAAATATCCCTACTGATATATGCCATTACTCGAACATTCAAGAAAATTTTATAAACGTACTGGTACATATTCATTTCCGACCAGCTTTTATAAATCCATTACAAGTTCATATTGAACACCTTCAAAATACTAATTAGAACAAGAGGTTTCAGTATAATACATAACAAAAGCTGAAAACAAGATCCTTTGGAAGAATTAACCAAGCAATATAATACCAGACTCGGTTTGATTGAGACTGTCCATCAGAGGAGATGAAATGTGCAACACTTCTCACGCCACCTATTATCGGCTTAAGCAGAATTCTATAATAGTAAAAATGAATGTACTCCATGATCCCAAAGAACCAGAAAATATAACAACACTGAGTCCAAGTTTAGGGAGACCTTTTAGAGCCACCACACGACACTTAAAGAATACTGTTGTTAAAGCTTTTTCGACATAATTCTGAATTATTTCTTACAGAATAGTTTTAACTTCATAGAACATGACATATGATCATAATGGCATACTTTCCACGTCATTTATAACGTATCTTGGTTTAATATTTAAATTATAATAGATATAAATAATAGATATAATGTTGTAGTTTTGCAAAGCAAAAGTTAATACACATGGCTAATGAAATATATTTTCACTGGTTGAAATGTTTCAGTCTGTCACAGAACTCATCCTCATAGAAATGACCGCAACCGCACATGGTATTTCAGGGCTTGGTAACATCGAGGCTCTGTGACTTAAGTATTACTCTTCACATGGCAATGAAAGAATGTCTTTGTAATTAAGCACATGATAAACAATTTGAGGTATTTCCCTTTCGAGTCGGTTCAGTGATTAGGACATAATGACGGCCTAAATTTGGACAAAACATTTAAATTTCACAGAACAAAAGTTGACATACATGGCCCGAAAAGATACTGTACGTACTTTGAATACTTTTGTCTGCCATAGAACTTATTCGTCAATATCTCAACATGAGTGGGAACAGCACAAAATATTACAAGTCTGAAATATCGGGGAACCGTGGCATTACTTTTCGTCTGACGTATATGTACATATAGAGCTTCGAAAATACAAATAAAAAGGCTTTGCTGCTGAATCAGTTCAGTCATTTGAGCAGGATCACGATCTCATTTTTGTCAAAATAATTATAAGTTTGCATTGCAAAAGTAAATATACATGGCTAATGAAATATACTTTCATTGACTGAAATGTTTCAGTTTGTCACAGAACTCTTCCTGATATGAGTGAACGCAACCGTACACGATATTACAAGCCTTAGTAATTTCGGGTCACTTTGACTGAAATACTACTCTCTTCATTGCAATGAAAGGATACCATGAGAAAACCAACATAGTTCGTTTGCGACCAGCATGGATCCAGACCAGCCTGCGCATCCGCGCTGTCTTGTCAGGATCCATGCTGTTCGCTTTCAAAGAAAAATTTTATTAGAGAAACCATTAGCGAACAGCATGGATCCTGACCAGACTGCACGGATGCGCAGGCTGGTCTGGATCCTTGCTGGTCGCAAACCCATTATGTTGGTTTCTCATGGCACGGCTCATATTTGTAATTAAGCTTATCTACAATATGAGATATTAGCATTGGAATCGGTTCAGTGGTTAGGACAGGATGACGGTCTGAATTTGGACAGCAGAGCAATGTTATTCGACATGGCTCGTTATAAAGATATTTCATGCACTTTGAATAATTTTCGTCTGTCACAGAGCTAATCCCTATACGTCTCAACGCGAGTGGGAACAGCACAAAATATTACAAGCCTTTGCAATATCGGGGAATCCGGACATTACTTTTCGTCTCATTATTGCAATGAAAGTATTTTTGCCTATTAAGCATTGGAAGTACAATAAAAAGGGCTTTGCTGTTGAATCGGTTCATTCGTTAGACCAGCATCACGATCTCATTTTCGTAAAAAAAAAATGTAATTTTCCATAGCATATATTTGTTATTAAGCATGCGATCTACAATTTGAGGTATATTAATTTCAAACAGCCATGGCCCATGAGAGATATTTTACGCACGTTCTATACTTTTAATACTACAAACCCTTGCAATATCGAGGGATCTTGACATTGGTTTACGTGTCATTCTTGGAACGAACGTATATGTGCATATTAAGCTTTGGAAGTACAATTACAAGGGCTTTGCTGTTGAATCGCTTAAGTCGTTAGACAAGAAAATCTATCTCATTTTCGTGAAAACATTGTGATTTTGCATAAAGCCAAAGTTAGTATTCATGCTAATGAAATATATTTTCACTGGTTGAAATGTTTCAGTCTGTCACAGAACTCATCCTTATACGGCTGAACACAACCGCACACGCTATTACAAGCCTTAATAATATCGGGCCACTATGACTTATGAATTACTGGAAGCATATCTTTGTAATTAAGCATGTGATCTACAAACTGAGGTATTTCTTCTCTGAGATGGACCAGTGGTAAGGAGAGGGTCAAGATCTGAATTTGGACATTTCTGACTGTTTGTGTTTGATATTATAATCATAAGAAAGCTTAATCCATGTAATGAAATTTTGAAGTATAAAAACATAATAAATAACTGACCATCCATGACATAGAGTCAAAGACTGTGGAAATATATCTTAGCAAAAACATGCATAGAATCTGATGCTTTCCACATGAAACATTTTGCCTGGTATAAGTCCGCCTGTAAAGTGGACGATAAATTTACATACTTATCTTATGGACGATATGCTATTGTTGCAAGGGCTATTTTATGTGGAAACAGTTATTTTTGTCTTCCTCCAGTATGCAGTATATGATCCTAGACAGTTCACCTAAATCAAATGATATTTGATCAATCAGATCAAAATATCTATCCAGAAAAACATATAAAAGCTACAGAAAACGTGCTGTTACCTGGCGACAGAAAGTTGGATATCTTTTAAAGCCTTTGTAGTGCTTTCACTCTGAGATTATAGTCTTTTAAGATGAGTTTAAATTCCCTTTTTATTTTTATTTTCATATAACTTTGATACTTCAGTTGTTCATTTGTACTGGAATATAATTCACTCATCATTGTTGAGGTAATTACATTATAACATTGTTTTCAGATAAATTTAGAACATTGTTTCGGCAAGTATTTTATAAAGAACAAAACTGCTACTTTTTCCAAATAAAATTTACATTTATGTTTCAGTCATATTTTAAAGCTGCCTTTTGCTTCACTTTAACGAAATACGAATAATTAAAAATACCTGTGTTAAGTAAATGCAAAATTAAATTTCATAAAATTTAGAGGGCTTTTTGCTGTTTATTTATTTATCTATTTTTTAATTTTCATTTTTTGTTGGTTTATTGGCTTTACAACAACTTTTTATGGTGGAGAGAGACCTAAGATGTCCCTTCGAGCACTACGTCTCGCACTGACGGACACCTTGGCATACCGATCGACCTTTCAAAAACCATGTAGATGACTGCATCACACGGAAGACACCCTAGGCCAGGTTTCGAACCTACAGCGGTAAACGGAAACTGTGCCTTGCTTTTGGTAATAAAGTTAAGCAAATTCCAAACATTCGATCAAATTCAAAGTTGCCCACTTCGGCGGAAGTGACGTTTTGTTCCGCGATTTTAGCTTCAGTAAGAAAGGAATGTCTAAAATTCTTATTATGCTTTCCAGTGCTTTTGTCGTCGATCAACAGTCATCGAATCATGAGGAAGACTGGCAGTACGTACTGTTATTGTGAGAATATTGAAATTAGGACCAAACGTTACTATTTTAGTCTATACGAGAAACTATCTTTTAAATAAGGCTATGAGATAGATCATAATAATTCTTTTGGGAGATTGCAAAAGCAACATGCAAAGAAAAATACTTCAGTCACACCGGCCCGATATTGCTAAGGCTTGTAAAATCGTGTGCGGTTGCGTTTACTCCTATATGAATGAGTTCTCTGAGACACTGAAAGATTTCAATCAGTGAAAAAAATATATCACTATCTATGTATATTACTTTTCGCAATGCAATATCACATTCTTTTCCACGAGAATGAGGTCTTGATTCTGCTACAACAACTAAACAGAAGCAGAAAAAACCGTTTTGACTGTACTTTCCAAGCTTAATACACACATATACTTTCATTGCAATAGAGCGATGAAATCTTATGTGAAGGATCACCGATACTGCTGAGGCTTGTAATATTTTGTACTATTTCTGCTCGTGTTGAGACGAAAAAGAATAAGTTCTGTGACAGATAAACAGTATTCAAAGTGCGTAAAATATCTGTCACGGGTCAGGTAGAGTAACTTTTTATGTGTGAAATAAATTGTTTGTCCAAATTCAGGCCATAATCCTGTCCTAACCACTGAACCGATTCTGAAGCGACATGCCACAAATTATAGATCACTTGCTTAATTACAAAGGCATATTTATCATTGTAATAAAGAAAGTAATACTTAAGTCACAGTGATCTTAGGCTTGAAATATCGTGTGCTGTTGCGTTTATTTCATGTTCTGTAACAGACAGAAATATTTCAACCAGTGCAAATATATTTCATTAGACATGTATTTTTACTTTCGGTATGCAAAACTACAATTTTCTTCACGAAAATGAGATCGGTTTTCTGGTATTACGACTAAACTGATTCGTTAGCAAACCCCCTTTACTTGTACTTTCCAAGCTAAATATACGCATACTCTTTCATTGCAATAAAGCGACAAAAACTAATGTAAAGGTTCCCTGATATGGCAATGGCAAAGGCTTGTAATAGGTTGTGCTGTTCCTTGAGACACAAAAGAAAAATTCCTTGACACACGAAAAGTATTCAATGTGCATACAATGTATTTTTGAGCCTTTTATATTAACTTTGGCTCTATGAAATATAAGTTTTCGTCCAAATCCAGTCATCCTGGCCTAATCTTTGAACCTGTTTGAAATCGAAATACCTCAAATTGTAGATTACATGCTTAATTACAAATTACAAATTACCTTTTCCTTGCAATAGAGGGAGTATTATTTAAGTCACAGTTGCCTGATATTACAATGCGTTCAGTTGTATCAGTATTAGTTAGGTTGAAACGTTTCATCCGGTGAAAATATATTTTACGAGCCATGTATATTACCTTTTGCTATGCAAAATCACTTTTTTGTCACGACAATGATGTCGTGATTCTGATCTATCGGTTTAACCGATTCAGCAGCAAAGTCCTTTTAATTGTTCTTTCCAAGTTTAATATATACATACGCGTGCATTGCAATGGAGTGACGAAAATTAATGTCAAGAGTCCCCGATATTTCTAAGGCTTGTGATATTTTGTGTTATTCCCACTCGCTTTGAGACTTAAAAGAAAAGGTTCTGCAACGGACGAAAAGTATTCAAATTGTGTAAAATATATTTCGCGGGCAATGCAGATTAACCTTTACCCTATGAAAGTAAACTGTTCGTCCAAATTCAGACCGTCGTCCTGTCCTTATCACTTAATCGATTCAGAAGCGAAAAACCTCAAGATCTGGATCAAATCTTAATTGCAAAGATATCTTTTTTATTGCAATACACAGGGTAAAACTTAAATCACGGTGACCCGATATTGCGTGTAATATTGTGTGTAATTGCGTTTAGACGTATATGGATGATTTTTGTGACAGACTGAAACATTTCAACCAGTGAAACTATATTTCATTAGCCGTGTAGGTATATAAATTTTGCTATGCAAACTAACAAACATTTTTCATGAAAATGAGATCGTGATCCTGGTTTAACAACTGAACCGATTCAGCGGCAAATCTCTTTAATTGTAGTTCCCATTCTGAATATACGCATATTCTTTCACTGCTATAGAAGTTCGAAAATAAATGTCACGGTCGCCCAATATTTCTAAGGCTTGTTATATAATATGCTTCTCCCACTCGTGTCGAAACGAAGAAGGATTATGTTCTGTGACAGATGAGAACTATTTCTCCTGCATGAAAAATCTTTCACAGGCCATTCATATTAACTTGTACTTGTCAAAATTGAGTACATCATCCTCTCATAACCACTGAACCGAATCGGAAGCGAACTATCGCAAAATGTAGATAGCATGCTTAATTACACATATATCCTTTCATTGCAATGGGGCAAGTAATGCTTGAGTCACAGTATCCCGATATTACTAAGGCTTGCGTGGGCAGTGTTGCATTTTCCATTACAGCTCATGAACAGACTCAATCAAACCGAGTCTGCAATTTTCACTGTTTGCCTTGTTCTCGGTGCTTCCGAGGGATCTACTTTCCAGATTTTATTTACTTCACAACAGCGGGTGTTAAGTGCTGTGTGGCGGCCGTAAAAAGTCGCCCCGACTTCATCTCAGTGTTGTTATATTTTCTGGTCCTTTGGGATCATTGATTTCAACTCATTTAGATTTGAAGATTGAATACTGCTTAAGCCGGTGCTAGGGGACGTGGGCAGTGTTGCATTTTCCATTACTGCTCATGAACAGACTCAATCAAACCGAGTCTGCAATTTTCACTGTTTGCCTTGTTCTCGGTGCTTCCGAGGGATCTACTTTCCAGATTTTATTTGTAATATCGTTTGCGGTTGCGTTCAGGTTAGACGTACAAGGGCAAGTCCTGTGACAGATGAAACTTTTTCAACCTGAGTAAATCTTTTACAGGTCATGCTCCTTGTGATCACTAGTTCTTGACCTCCATCGAACATGAGCAGTTTTGACAGCCTGTTTCGTCAGGCCCTTAAGATTGTTTCATTTGATTCTTTGTCTTAAACTTTATCTGTTGGATATTCATACTTGTCCTTTTTTGCACTCGGTTGTCTCTTGCGAAGTATCTATTAGTTTTATTTCTAAGATATGATGACATGAAAACATGATATTTTATTTATTATGGTATTGCACCTCAAGTAAAAAGGATTAGAAATTTAATTTAAAGAACTAGTACGTAGCACAACTATGTTGGCACACACACGAGTTGGTTTTACGCTGTGTAGAATAATATACCATTATTTCCACCAAAGGTAAACAAGTAAACAATATGTATATTTTCCGGGATTAGTTTTCATCAAACCTGATCTAAAATTCATCAATAAAAGAGAAAATAGAATCGGAAAAGTTCATAACATAACAGTTTATAGTTATATTCTAACGCCCCGAGTCTATCATAAACCATAAAAAATCATTGATTTTTTCATTTTGGCCATGCCCTGGTGAAAGTAAAATTTAAATATGTTCCTGCTATATATCATTTGGTAAACAGTAATAGTAATGCATATTAAGGCGATGAATTATTAACAAGTCCAAACAGTATTAACACAAAATCTAATGCTTATGCATACATAGTTATTAGCGTGTGTTCTCATTCCATGATTCAGGTGAGAAAAAGAAGCACAGTTCAGTTTATATAATTGAGGATCTATTTGAGTGTCTTTTCATACGAGGCTCTGCCGAGGACGATACCAATTTTATTTAACAAGTTTAATAAATTCAATGTGGAAAGTCACAAATGTAATATTCTTTTTATCACGTGTTAACTTTTCCTGCCGAAACATTCTACTTTCTTTATTATAAACAAGTCAATTCGACCAACTTTTCCTATACCTTAAACGACGTCGACATCAAAGCTTTATTACACTAGTGTATCATTTAATTTATGTAATGGATTTATTTCAGTCCCGCGACGTCAAACGTGTGATAAACGAAGACAACTTGCGCTGTTCGGCAATAGTTAAATATATGTACATCATTAAATATAAAATAATTTGTCAGTGGAAACAACAAACAAGAGTATTTTTCACAAAAAGTAAGTGGCACTAAGAACTGTAAAAACTTCTTCAGTGGATTTAGTTTGCAAAACAATAAACGAACATGCTTAATCTTTCGTCTGCTGGCGGCAAGTGATTTTGCCATTGCTACCAATGAAGATCAAGATCAGTATGCCCATCCGTGCAGCCTGATCATGGTCTGCACTGTTCGCCATTCAGTCAGTAGATTTTCAGATAAATCCCCATTGAATATTAGACCAGTCTAAATAAAAGGTTTGCCTGCAATACGAAAATGATGTTTAAGGCGATGCAACAATGGTATCAAAGGCTGCTGATAGGTCGAGTAACACTAGAATTGTAACATTATTGCAATCAAAGATTGAAGTATGTCATTCTGGACTTTAAGCAATGAAGTTTCCGTGGAATGGAATTTTCTGTAAGCTGATTAGTATTCTTCATGAAGGCCATTTAGGCAGAGATGGTTCTCTAAACGTGCATTCACTGCTTTTTCAAGTATTTTAGAAACAAATGGTAAAAAGAGAAAAGTGGAAACTTCACATGTCGCACAACACGACAAAAACGAAAATGTTGCAGGCTCGGTTTGATTGAGCCTGTTCATGGACGGTAGTGGAAATGCATGCTAAGTTTGTTCTGGTCCTTAGATTTTTTGAATGTCAATATCAAGATCTTGCTTTATTAAAAGTGGCATAGTTCTAGAACTTTTGAACATCTTTTGCTTATTTCGTTCCATTGACAAATTGATAATTTTGTCAATGGCTGTAAGAGCTCATCTAGGCATTCTTTGAGCAACCAAGTTTTAATCGGATCAAGTTCACATAATTTACTAGCAGATTTGATAATGATACGTTTGACCTCTTCTTTAGGTGCTGGACCAAACCTTCAAAATATTTAATTTGATTAGTTTGCTACTCATTCCGTGGTACTTGTTGACCTCGATTTTTGACATTTATACCATCCCGGATGTTATCAACCTTATTGATAACGAAGCCACTAAACGTTTGGGCCAGTTCCTTTGATCATGAACTTGATGGTAGTACTGTTTCATTCACCTTACCAAGAAGATGTTTGGTTACTTTATATAGGCTTTTCTGGTCCCGCATGACTCAATTTTTTTCTGAATAGTTATTTACACGTTCTTGAATGAATCAACCGCTTGTTTACACTCCACATTGATCACGATATATTTTGTGGTCACTGGTCAGTTTTGTCCTTCGTCACTTACGCTCCAATTTGCGTTTTTATGTGTTTGGCATCATGTAGTTCTTCAATGAACCAGGAACATGTGGGTTTTAGAACAGTTGTTTTTGTTTTCACGGGAGCGTGCTTGCCAACAAGTAAGGTCAAGTTACTATTAAATGAATTCACAATCTCACCCAGGTCCGTGACTGCATCATCTTGGCCAAAAAATGTGAAAGAATTCAGAAGTCATTTTTGAAAGCTTTAACATCGATGGAACCCATTTTTCTGAAAGTCACTGTTTTTCTGGTATGGGCTGGTTTTGATACACGTGCATTGCATGACACAGCAAAATGATCACGTGAAAGCTTCCCGTTAGAGTCAGTAAGTCCAGGGTCGACGACATCCACGTTTGAGATGATGTCATCAGTGTCTCTTGTAATCACTACATCAAGAATGTGTCCTGCAACATAGGTGGGCTCAAGTACATGCTGATACATACCATAGGTCTCAAGACAACTGTTAAATTTTGCAGTTTCACGATCATTATGTAGATCAAGATGAAAATTCAGTTCCCCAACAATAATAACGCTTTTGTCAGTTGTTGTATATTTAGACAGAAAATAAGGCCATTCCTTTTCAAGAAAATCTTGAGTATTAAGTCCATTCTTCTTAGATGTTGGTGGTCTGTATATTACTGCTAGTTGCATGGAGTACCCATTTAAAAGAATTTTAATATCAATGTAATCATATGTCGAGACGTCCCCTTCATCGGTTGAAGCAACAAGACGGAATTCAATGGCAGCCTTATGTATGATTGCGACGCCACCACCCCGCATACTTTCACGTCGAGGAACGTGCTTCAACCTATAACCAGTTGGCGTGAAGTTCACTGATGCAGATTTTGTCTATAGAACTGCCAAGCCTTGTCTCGGTGATGGCAACAATGTCAAAATCATTTGAGAGAATATAGTCGGAGAGGGATAAAGTTTTGTTTCTCACAGATCTAGAATCTATCACAACCAAATGCGATTGACTTTGGGCTGAAACTGTTTAATACTCTGTCTGACGGAACAGGAAGTTTGATATCAGATGATAATGAATTGTAGTAACCTACAGTCGTTTTTCTTCCTTGAACAAGCCCCTCATGGGCTAATTCCATGCATGAATCTGACATTTTGTCGTTCCAATAATCCCTGACATTTGAAAAATTATTCTTTACTTTCTTTACTTGGATATTTATAAAATCATTTGTGAAACATGCAGAATTAACTTTTATGAAATTCTGCGTAATATTTTTTTTTTTTTTTGGATAAGGGTTTTAGCTTTAGTTTGATTGTAATAATCAAAAATAAATCGGCAAGAAAAAAGCAAAATGCCCGGTCAAATATCAAAACATGCACATGATAATTTTTTTCCTCCAATAAGTTCGAAAGTTTGAAATCTACGACGCTGAAATGCAAAAACCGTAGTGACATTGAACGCTCTCAGTAGTAGAAAAAGAAGTTACATGGACGTTGATAGCGAAAGCAATCGACGGTCTAATGTTCATAAACTATATATTTTAGTAACAACAAATTGGGCGGTAGTAAGCACAACATACATTTTTACATGTAATTGTTATGATATCTAAGAAATAAAGACTATTCAGTTGTTATTAATGTACTATAGTACTCACCGTGGTCTTGTACTGGTTTCTATTAATTTGAATTATCAGTTGAATTTATGACACAACGTACAAGCTTTTCATAAAATTGTAATTCCCACTAACTTTCAACGGGGTAGGCCACTTCCAGACCAAACAATAAAATATGCTACGCCTGATTTGCTCTAAAGTTAGACAGCTGTATAAAGAAATTCATTTGTTTTACAGTTGAGAAGTGGATTTAAATACTTTATTATATTTTACAGCTTAGTATTTGAGTTAAGTAATTAGTTTTTGCACTTTAGTAGCGGCGTTTTTATTGCACATACATTATATATAAAATGCTTTCACGAGTGGTTAAGCCACCATTAAAAACGTATTCAAAAGTGAAATATATTTTGATCTTGCATGTAAAACAAACACAGTTTCCTTTTATTTCATGCTTTGATTGAATTTACCCATTTAAAACATAAAGTATTTTTCCCAGTGACAAACATATTTGATATTTTCATTCTTATACTTCAATAATTCATCTTAAATATGTAAATAAAGATTGTACTTTAAATTATATAGTTACAATCAACCTATTAAGAAGAATTAATCAGTTTATGAAGAATTAATTGTAACACTCTTTTTTTATTACCAGTTTAGTGTATCAAATATATGTATGGACAAATTCTATTTTTCGAATCTAAAATTCAAAAATTAGCAGCAATAAGTTTGTTAACATACTAGCATTTTCAAATTACTGAAAATCTATACGTGTCTTATTCCCAATGTTGGTGTAATACTTGTTAACTTTTCCACTAGGAGTAAACTTCCATAACAACTTACATAGCTTAGGATATCCAATGAACAAAAATAAATGATTGCCTCTTTAATGCTATTTAAACCCTTTAATACTTTATTTGACAGTTATGTTTGAATTGAGACCATCAGTATGACAAAGGTAAACATCATATTGATAAAACGGTTGAGGTTAATATACCACACCCACACACATGAAGTAATTGCAATGGTTGTTCTATATATCCGGACTAAACTACCGATATTGTAGCCATAACATTAAAATGTGAAGAAACGAAACACAACTATAGGTTGAAATGCATGTGCAATTTTTCTACATAAATTCTAGACGTACAAAAACCTGTCTCAAACTTCTCCCTATTATCATAAAATAGCAAAAGTCTGCTAAATAAGATCTGATTCAGTGTTCGAAAATGTTAACAGTCAAGTGATTGGATTAATGTATCAATTAGCCGTACAATACGATCTTTATGCCTAAATATTCTGCTTAAAAGATGAAATCAAACATTTAACTTTTAATGAAACGAATTAAACTTTTCTTTGTAAGTGAGCATTTGTCAAACTCTTTTCTCATACACTTTGGGGGTCTTTTCTTAAAGTGAACAATACAGTTATACTTAATTTGAACTTCCACAGCCCGGTTTAAAACGTTCCTCTAAAGGAGGGGAATTACTTTAAAGGTTAAATTTAGTAAATTTTGTCTATCAAAATACACAATATATCTGTGAGTACATTAAGGCTTTCAAATAAATTTCTGCTAAGTCTTTAACTTTGTAAGGTTGTCAGTTTGTTATAGCGGAGTCATCTTTAGATACATCTGTCAAAACAGCGAGGTTACGTTGAGTTCATTTAGTAAATTTATTATGTTTATGACATGAGTGATTGTATCCATTGGCAAACAATAAATATTATCTTTTTTTGAGTTATCTAGTGATAACCCGTTTATTTTCCATTCCTGTTAAACAGTACATCAATTTATACAATACAACATGTAAACAAGGCTGTATATATAAGTTAAGAAATTAAGTGCAGAGATATCTTTTGAAGCTGAAAAACAAATTATTAGTAAAGAGATATATTCTTGATCTTAGCATGTACTGCTTATGGAAGGTTGTTTTAAAATCTTTATATTTAAATAAAGTTATATAGTGAATGAAGTGAATGGAGGTTATGTTTAAAAAGTTTCTTAAATCAATCTGCCAACAAACCGGCATCTGCTCTCACAGCTCTATATGATTCCATTTCATGTTATGTGAAGAAAGTTTTCCTTTTACTGTATCAATGTGTTTTTTCAACTCTTTTCTTTCTTGAAAAATATTAAAATGTTATCAAATCTAGGGACAGTATACATTAATTTATTATTATTGAAAATAAAGTATTTTGATAAAATTATCATATGAGCCATGCCATGGGAAAACCAACATAGTGGGTATGCGACCAGCATGGATCCAGACCAGCCTGCGCATCCGCGCAGTCTGGTCAGGCTCCATGCTGTTCGCTTTTAAAGCCTATTGGAATTGGAGAAACTGTTAGCGAACAGCATGGATCCTGACCAGACTGCGCGGATGCGCAGGCTGGTCTGGATCCATGCTGGTCGCAAAGCCACTATGTTGGTTTTCTCATGGCACGGCTCATATAATTTTCCAAACAAAGATTTTGAGCTTGAGGGACGAAAAAAACAAAAATAATACTTCGGAAGTTTAAATCGATTTTCAAATTATGCTGTGAAAGAAAGTTTAATAAGTTTAAACTAAAAATATTGAATATATATATAATCCCAGAATAAATGTTGGAATGTTACTGCATGCATGTTACAAAAGTCACAAAGACTGGACTGAGAAATAATGCATTTATGGAGAAATTTGTTGGTAGGAATAATCCGCATAACATATTTATATTGAAATACTCTTCCAATTTAAATTTTCAAAACATTCGTTCCATTTTTGTTCTGCTGTTACAATGTTATTGTTTTTATTATTTTCTAAATGGTTATTGTACAAGAGTTTGTTAGGTTTTATTAACTGCATTATTTTATTAATAACACGTTTTCATTCACCTTTTCTGACTTTATTTTTCTTTCCAGGCAGAGGGAATGTTTAATATTAGGGAATAGTAATGAAGATAATATCTATTTTCAATTCCATAAAGAGTTTGAAATTCCTCAAATTTATAGGATCGTTTGTTTTCATAGCTATACAAAACTTTGATCATTTTTACCCCTTTCTCCAACCATGTTGTATAAAAAATAGTTTTGCCTGATATTTTGATCAATGAATTATTCCATATAATTCCTGTGGATACGTTTTTAATATTTCTTCAAATTTAATGTTAGACCAACTTGAAATAACGAAGGTGTTCTTGATTTTAGAAGTAATATTGGAGTATATGAAATTGCATTTAAAAAGCATTTTTCCACAAAGTTTATTAATTTCGATTAAATAAGACGTTTTCCAAGCAACTTTATATTCTGAGTTTAAAATTCGTTTCACAATGTTTTCTGACACTAGTATACCTATATCTGTACTGTTTGTTTGAGCTGTTTCCACTTAAAAATATTTTCCCGCCCTAAATTTTCCCAGTTGCAAAAGTATTTTTTCTGACAAAGAACTTACTGTTTAAAGCAGATGTCATATTTATTTTCCCTAAGCCAGTTAAATATTGTTTTCGTTTCTTAGTATCTCCTAATCCTTTACATTAAATGTACATAGTTTGTTTAACATGACTTATTAATATGGAAGATCAGGCAATAAAGGAAACAATGCAACACACTATTACGGGATATCGTGAGAGCTGAATATTCGGTTTTAGGACAAATAATGTACATTTATCATGAAACCTTCATTCCTACAGACAGAAAAAAGCGTCACTTTCATTAATTTGAAGAAAAACAAAGAGCATTTAGATATAACGTATGAAAAAACAAACAAACAGTATAATTTCCGTTTTACCTTTGACCATTGTACGACTTACATAATAATTTTGATTACAGCAATGTACATCACATATCAAATCAAAACCATTCTGTCAAGTAGTATTTCAAATCATTATTTCGTTTAAACAATATCAAATCAGATCGTTAATATGTTCTCAGACATGTTTTACGCAAATATTTGTATAAATGTACACTTTTAGAATAGAAAAAGTGGAAACTTCGCCGTTTAAACCGAGAACCTTTTAAATCTGGTAATAAATTATTCTTACCCTTTGTTAAAAATTGACTTGATTGTTTGACTGTGTTAACTGATTGGAATTAAGTTATAAGTAGCGGCACCCCTTGAATATGGTGCCTGCTTTTTAATTTTGTCTTTTGGCAGTTCCTGTGATATGCAGGCTCCATAACCTCAGATCCTCTTTCTAAATTCTAGTTTGTTTAGTTCTGCCCATTGTTTTATCGTTTAGGGCAAACCCGTTATTTTATTTTGACTATACGCCGCTTTTCATGGAATTACATTAGCGTGTATCATTGAAGGTTCCATTTGCACCGCCGTATGAACACATTTGCGGATGTCATTAAATTGTTTTTTGTACATTTAGCATGTGTAAATATTGAGTTCTGCTCAACCCGGGGCTAGAGGGCGTAGACGACAGCATGCATTTCCACTACCGTCCATGAACAGGCTCAATCAAACCGAGACTGCAACATTTTCGTTTACGTCGAGTTGAGCGACCTGTGGAGTTTCCACTTTTTTATTTTATACTTTCTTCTATCTGTAGAATATATGGACTTTTTCAACAGTAACGAATCAGTAATACCTGCTAACCAACAAATTCAAACCTTTGTCAATTATTTGGGCTTTTAATTTTACTTTAGGTATACTTTAAATGATTCCACCCATTGTTGTTCATTCTTCTGTTTTATAACAGGTATTATATCTGTATCAAGGGACTTGGCAAAGCAAAAATGTTTAACAATTTCATATGAACTAAATATTTGGGTCTTATAATGGCTGTTAATGAAACATACCCAACTTTTTGTATATGACCTTGAATGTTGTTTTATTCGTACTAAACAAATTTTCTTAAACGATATAATATAAAAACATTTAATCATTTAATATTTGCTTCCAAAAAATTTGCAAAGACTTTTTAACACAAAAATGATGTCAATACACGTTCTTAATGAATTAACTTCGAGATAAGTAATTTTTCAGTCAAAATCATCTTTCTTGGTCAACATATATTTCAAACGAACCAAGTGTATTTTATATATGTTATAACGAGCACAGTATATTCCATTATTCAAGTAACTGTTTCACAAAGGGGAAACTGCACGACTTCCGAAGTTACAGACAATATAATGCTTAATTTTACCGTTGTCATGCAGATAATCAAGGTAAGTCCGGAAAAGTAGATGTTTTTTTCCGCACCTACATTAACGCTTTGATCAAATTCATTTAAACAGACATACACATGAGAAACTGACTTCTGAGATAATATTGAAGACTGTTTTATCAATCTGCTATCATCTGGCAATTGTACAATACTAAATGTGTTAAGTGTTACATTTTTAACTTTGAAGAAAATATTAAAACATGCCGTATGTTCGTATTCTTCTGGAAATAATTGGACCTGATCACAGAAAAACATTTTGGTGACAAATATGCCCTCATTTATCTTCTGTTGCCGTCATTTCAAAACAGGAAATACGAGCATGTCATATTTATTATCATTTGCAGTGAGATTGTTACACGTCGCCCGCGTTGGAAAATATCCAAACTTGTTAGTCGTATTTATTCCTATTTTCACCAAAGCGTCATTGGAAATCATATCGTATTCATAGTGATCATTTAAATTCACTTGAAATGAAACACTAACGTTCACTGTGGCAATTTCCCATTTATCCTTTAAGGCCTTTGTGATTGTTTTTTGTAAGATATGAGGATCGACTGACCGAAATGGGTATGTAGCTTTGACTA
This sequence comes from Mercenaria mercenaria, assembly GCF_021730395.1. Taxonomy (NCBI): domain Eukaryota; kingdom Metazoa; phylum Mollusca; class Bivalvia; order Venerida; family Veneridae; genus Mercenaria; species Mercenaria mercenaria. The sequence goes on from NC_069378.1 coordinate 42,955,758, forward strand.
TTATATATTCAATTGTCGTTTGGTCTTCGGAGGGGTGGTACGTAACTAGGAACGTCCATTATTTTAGAGTCTTTCTCCGTATCCAGCTTGCCCTGCGATCATTTTTCTTCTCTGTTGGAATATCCTTAAAGAATGAAGCTGGAAGTGAAGCATCTTCGTACAATTGAGATAGCCTCAACATAACTGCAAAAGGACCACCAATCCACATTTTAGAATAATAATCGCATCGGTTGTTTATTAGGAGTTGTCCCATTGAACATTTAAGAGGACGGCATGATTTCTGAAATGTAAGAATGCTAGATATGATTTGTTTGTGACAAAAAATACCTGTGAGCAAATCAAGAATAGTAAACTGAAATAATATACAACTTACGCCATTTACGTGCTTTTCTTACATAGTAAAATTTCTGTATAAGATCATGATGGTGACAACACATGTTTGCTTAAATACGAATATCGCAATGAAAAACAGTTTTCCAAAAGTCGACAATTAAGTTTCATTCAGATATTTACCTCAAAGGAGGCGACCATAGCATTGTTTGGTAAGCAACGACGCATTCCATCTTGGCTTTGTGCAGCCGAAGTACGTTCCGAGCCTATCGTATCAAGGATAATCGTCAAAGGGGCATTAGGAACGAGGGGAACCTTTTCGTTACTGTTCCCGTGACTTTCTTTTGTGCAATACATTTCTTGGATTACGTCTTTTCTAACAGCTGCATTACACATTAAACAATACACATTTGCATAAGCTCGTAGAAACCCCAAGGTTTGAATAGTAAATTTAGCATTGAAAAGTTTGCAAAAATCCCAAAATTGGGATAACAAGACAATGTATCTACATCAGCTTCCATGGGCGGAACGTAGTACAAGAGACATCCAGAATAATCATTCGAGACTTTTACATTTTGATCCATAACATCAGAGAGTGAAGGTTCTGCCTCTGGCGGACACATGATTGCTCTACTCCATGGCACGGCATCTGAAACATTGTTACATTCGGCACAGTAAGCATTGATATAATTATATCCTTTAGTAGGAGAAAACATCGGATGGATTGGTCTCTTGTGGTCGGACGAGTTTTGTTCGCAGCTCATATCAGATGCGTGGGCCATTAAGTTTGAACTATTACACTTATTCACTATCCTGTAATGAGGCGAATTGTTTAAAATGATTCTAATACTTCCTTGGAATTCTACAGGTTCTATTGCAAATGAATGCCTACAAATTATACTGTTTTCTTCCCTAGTATTTTCGCCTAACTGCGTGAAACAACAATTTCCACGTAAACTACAGTCATGTTTACAAGAGCAAGACTGACAGCAGGGTTTGTATTGGTCAGAATAAGGAAATTCTGACGAAGCATTTTTGCCACAAAACGACGAATAGGGACACAATTCCTTCGAATCTGAAATTTCATCAAATAAGGTAATTTCTACTGAGTCCAACATATGAACGTGTATTCTTGTAATGACAAGATACCATACAAGGTTTCCGAGACGTCTGTAATTCATCTTTCTGGAAAAAATGGAATACAATGATAAATACTTTAAAAAAGAACAGTAACAATCACTACTGGATGCACATACCATTTAACATGGTTTAAAACCCTGTAAAATATCCATTAAAATAGGAAAAACCGTTCATTAACCCCATTAATTCTTGCATCACTTTATTTAACAGGTTTCACAATATTAATGGGTTACATGTTAAAATACCATTAAAACACTCATTTTTAACCATAATCATGCCATTAAAAATTTAGTTTGGTAGCTAAAATAGTTAATGCCTTTAAAAAATAGTGACATTCTGTTTTTTTTTTAATTTAATAGGATTATTCATGACCCTTAAATTTGATTTAATACCCATTAAATGTTGAGGTTGTGTACGATTTCATTTAAGAGTAAACTTAATGGCCCTTAACAGCAATGTAATGCCCATTAAATCCTAAATTCTCTAAAATGTGATTCGTATATATTTTCTTTTAGGTTTTTGGCTTGCTCTCCTATTGAATGCTTATAATTCCAGTCTCATATTGTTCTAAAATGGACTTTAAGGTTTCGATGGAGGCCTTGAGAAACAAAAATCAAACAACACCAAATCATAACAAGGTGGAACACAGTTTTCAGCAATTGTTTTTCTTTATTTCTTTACAAATGGCATTCATTTTCAAAGGGAAACAACTTTTTCCGATTATTTTAAGTAATCTTTGAGAAAAAGTTGTCTCCCTTTGAAAATGAATGCCATCTGTAAAGAAAAAAAGATAAACAATTGCTGAAAACTATGTTCCACCTTGTTACGTGAAATGTCACCACTCGCACGCTATTGCAAATGCATCAAAACAAACATGTGTAACAGTTCTTTGAAAATGGTGAGTTTTTAAAGGCGTTTAACTGTCCGGAAGTGGAGCCCCTTTAGGCAGCCCTTTTCCGGAATTCAATGTTTATATCAGTATACTGACACTTGTTTCGTAAAGTAATATACATGTTTTACATGCTGTTTAATTTTCATGTCAAACAACTCTTTCTTTCTATGATTTGGTGTTGTTTGATTTTTGTTTCTCAAGGCCTCCATCGAAACCTTAATCACAATAAATACATACCACGCACACATCGCCTATAATATATCATGATGTTATATTTAGTTGCATTGAAGTTATTTCCCCTTGATGTAGTTACGCCATTTTTTTTCAAATGTTTGGCAAATTGTGTTCCTACAAAATCGGATTTATTTCAATGGAAGTCGGATGGAAACGTATTAATTTATTTGATAACATCAATCTACAATATTTTGGTAAGGGTAAATATTTATTGATGCATGCCACTTTTTCTGTTCTTTGTTTTTCTTGTCCAAATAATCAGCATTTGTATAAGAAAATGGGTGGGGTAAGGAATTTATATTATAAAATGTGTTCAGACTAGTTTAGATTTTCAAATTCTTGAGTAGAAACTAAGGTTTATACAAAAGTGAACAGCACACATAATTGTGAAGATTTACAGTCTGATATTTATTTGGGGCATGGGCAGATCAATAGCTTCTTTTTTTCAATGAATCAAAGAGTGTGGTACGCTTAATTGGAGATGGGAGAAGCTACTTGCGATGCAATCCCTCAAAAAACTTTTAGCTGTACAGTGCTTGCATGTGAGCACAAAATACTGAAGTTGAGCTAAATTGTGATTGCCCATGGTGCGCTGACATTGTCATCAACAGTTGCTTTTTTAATACACCTGATGCCTAATGTCTGTACCAATAAAAACTTGGTCAGAATGTTTGTCAATATTATAATGTTGAATAGTTAAAACTACCCACATGGTCACTTAATCTATTAAACCGGTACCTGTAAACCCTTCTCTGTACAACACAATACAATACAATATTCATTTATTTTATCATTTCATATGAACATATGACAGAATAAGGATACAATATAACAAATGTTTGTACGAGCCTGTTACAACATACATGTGTTTACATTACAAAATAATAAGAGAAAAAAGTAGAAACAAATATTCTTCTAGCATTACATTATGTATAGATACTATTACATGTGTAGTAATACGTAGTTTAAAACAATACGGCAAATATTAATATGAAGTTGATTATCTTAAGATGTCTAATTCTGAAGGCAAATTTTCATGGCCCTTAATTTGATATACAATTAAAATATTATAAACCCATTAAAATTGAATCTGACATATTTAATGCGACCATTAATCAATTTTTTAATAATTAACGGCCATTAACAGAGTAATAAAAAAATTAATGGCCCCATTAGTTCTTACTAATTAATGGGGAATTAAGGGGTAATTTTTTAATGGCACATTAATTTTATGCCAGTTAAAAATTTTCATGGAGTTTTAAGGAGCCTGTTAACTTATTTTAATGGTTTCTTTTAAGCAGTTTTTCATGGCTATCAAAGTCATTTTTAATGTATGGCATTAAAAGTATGGTCATGAAAATCCCATTAAATAGTAAGAAGTAATGGGTGAATTTTAATGGTGACCTGTTAAAAGTCTGTTAAAAACCTTTGAAAAAATGAAGGCCAATTTCATGGCCCGTTTAATGGCATGTGCTTTCAGTAGTGAATAATACATTGATATACATGTTAACGACTGGAAAAAATAAAGGATAATATTATTTTGTATTTTTAACATGTATACATTTTGTATATGTACAATGATGTTTATTTTACATTTTAAAAAATATTCTAAACATATTTATTTCAGCGTTGACATATTTTATTGAATACAAGATTTAATTTTTATATATAGTTTTCCTACGCATTTACAGAAATATATATATAAGTGAAACTTAAAAAAGTGTTTGTTATTTTGCAAATCATGTGACTTAAAAATGGAAGAAGACAATCCTTCATTGGTTTTATGTGCTTTAACTTATTCAAGACGAATACTTAGCAAATAGCCAAATTACTACTAAAATCGGAACTATGTTTAAAAAAATCGTATAAGATGTAAGTATTTTCAGTACAGACGTATTTTTAAAAAGTGACAAAGCATTTAAAGCAACAATTTGAAAAATCAAGTAAGTAAACTTTCCTGAAACTTTCCGATATTACTGCAAAGAAATGCACTGTAAAATCTTATGTTTAACCATGTTTAAACACATGTTTATGTTTAAACATGTTGGTTATCTGCTTACACAATAACTGTACTGGCATTGTAAAATTATTCTGTTGTAGTTTTCCTGGCTCACATACTTTGCACGTGACCTGCTCATTTATATTTGATTCTAGTGTATGTAGCATCTCATAATTCAGGAAAACGTCTGCATTCATTTTGATTTGTTATCTATTGTTAAAGTTTTTTTCCACTGACTTCCATGAAGTCTAATGGTGTCCATTTGTCAATGCTAAGCTATGCCAAGCTATGCCAAGACTGTAACGACGTGAAATTATATAGCTTAAATTGTTGTAAAACCGGCTACATTACAATTTGATCACTCACTTTAAAAGATTGTACCCTGTTCTGTTTTTCTCCTTGTATGTTCTTGTTTGTGTATTAGATGAATTAGTAAATTTCCAATTTGAAGAAAAAAAAAAGAGTTCTTTCAGTGGAAGCATATACGAGTTAGGAATTTAAAGTGTTCGTACATCGAAGTTTTTACATAATTCCCTGTCTGGAAGATTGATTCACTGTTTTTATAATCACTATTTTTTTCTAAAGCATATAGTATACTTTGTTACAACCAGATATAAACTAGATAGGGTTTTGATAAAACTCTTCTATATTTCAAACGGTTGACAACAAGGGGGTACATATTTTTGTACAAAACATATTCCACAACTTTTGTAGTTTGTGATATTGTAGTTAGCAGTATTGTTGTTGTGGGGAGGAAAACAACAGAAAAACATTAAAAAGAAGAGAGAAAGAAAAAAAGAAAGAAAGTAGAAAGAAAAAGAAAATAAGAAAATGGAGGCTCCTGCTCATGGAGTCCAACTCTGATTCATCACGTGTCAAACTGAAGCAAAACTGAAGCAAAACACTTGCGTTTAGATAGTCGTTAAAAAAATAAGTATTTTTACTTTATAAAACAAATTGTCTTTTGACAACTAATACCTAGTAGGCGTGATTTGTCTAATCAGGATATTTCGCGCTATTATTTATGGCATAATATTTCAAATTTTAACTTGATATATTACATACTAACGACCATCAAACACCTGAGAAAATATGTGTTCGAAACATAAATTATATACAATTGCAAAGATAACAGATACTCAGTGTGTCATAATCGTAATTTAATTGCTCTTTTTTTATTATAATATTTTATAACATTCTTTTTTATATTTATTACGAACTGAAATATGATGACAGGTATATGCTTATGACCTGTTTGCGCGAAATGATATATGTACATGCTGATTGTTGTCTATGTATTAGATGATTTTCTAGTATTTTATATGGAACGCCACAGCTGTCTTATGTCGGGATATTTTATGTTATCATGTCCAATTAGTTGTGATGTTCACTTGTCAAGAGAGTGCCTTATTATGTTAAACCACTATGTTATCATGTCGAAGTGTGGTGTTAACTTGTCAAAAGGTGTCTTATCGTGTTAAGTAGTCATATTATCTTGTTAATGTGTGGTTTTAACTTGTCAAACAGTGTCTTATTATGTTAACAAGCAGGCTACCATGTCAAAGAACAGTGCGTTCTTGTCCATATAGCGTGCTATCCTGTTAAAAAGCCAGACAAGATCAAATGACACTTAACAAGATAAGTTTTTGTTTTGCTAGTTAACATAACACTTTGACATGATAACATGCGTAGTTAACATAATAAGATACTATTTGGAGAAGTTGACATCACATCGATACATATAACATAGCATATTTACATAATGAGAAACTGCTTCGGCAAGTTAACACCACACTTTGACAAGAAAACATAACTTTACAGCATAATAGCACACTCGGTAGACAAGATCACATGGTACTTTGACATGATAACATAGCGTATTAACATATTATGACACTGTTTTGACAAAATAAAAACACACTTTGACATGATAACACGGCTAGTGTATATAATAAGACATTATCTGGACAAGATAACATCACACATTGACATGATAACATAACATAATAACATAATAGGACAGTGTTTTAGCTGGTCAACACCACATTTTGACATGACAACATGACAACTGAACATAATAAGACATTAGTACATCACTTTGACATAAAAAAGAAATAGGTAAGGGTAGATTTCTCGGAAGCACAGAGCACCAAAAACACAGCCACAGAACCACGCATTTACATAGTAGGCCCACAACAAAAAGAAGCTGTAATGGAAAAATATTTCAGACGGGTTGCTTCAAACATCCAACAAGTACATATTAATTTATGCTAAACATTGATGGAAGGGAAGGAAATGGTAAGGGGCGAAATCCGAAGGGGAAAGTTGAACAAGGACGAATATAAAAGGGAATGCCATGATCTTTAAAAACAGTCGCACTACAACGTAAACCACAATAGCACAGACACTCATATACCAAAGATAAACACACAGCTACGATCAACTGAATAACACAGAAAAACGAACAAGCAACACATAAGAAAACATTAGGGCACCGTTATAGACTCACAAGCATACAAACGCAAGTAGGAAAAACAATTAAGTACCGTCTTGGGATTCGGCTGCCAAAACAAAGGGGAGCCACGAAAACTTACTAAAAGTAAAGGGGGAGGGGATGCAAAAAGCAGCGTAAATGCAAGGGAAAGGAGAGGGCAATAGGGGGAGTGGGGCGGAGGAAAAACGCTTACAACAAACAAGCAAAACATATGCAACAGACAATACAAGACAGACAAAACAAACAGTTGAAAATAGGGGCACCGCCTTGGAACGGTCAGTAACCTAAATAAAGGAAACTGGGGAGGGGGGTTAAATGCGTTTAGGGCATGCCAACCTCGCCCTTACCCTATTTTCAACAAGTTAAACAACACAATGTAAATAAAATCCCCGCTGAGAAAGTACATAGCTTTATAACACAATAAGACACTGTTTAGACAAGTTAACATCGCGCTCTGATATGATAACATGAGACAGCTGCGGCGACCTTAATTTTCCATGAAGTAGTTTTCCCATGTATAACACGTTACATCAGTTTGCGGTGATATATCAAAAACGAAATTCCGTGGTACTTGCCAAGATTAAACGGAAGGAAAAATGTGCATAATAAGTGTGGTGACAGAATTTATACACGATGCATCTTGCCCGCGATGCGTGTTGCCAGTAGATTTAATTAGTAAAATCAGCAGATACATATTCTAGGATAGCTCCTTTATTCGTATCACGCCCACGGTGAATGCAAAAAGACAAAATGTTATAAACGCTTAAACCAAATCTTTACCTCATCGCTAAAATTAGTACATTAAAAAGAGGTAACCATTTTAGCAATTAGATAAATGATATATTTCGAGCATGCGCAGTAGCATTTTAAACTTTCAAAGATTCTATTATAAACTATGCTGTTTCAACCGGCATTTGATTCTTTTTGGTGATTTAACGTTTACTGCGTTTTTACTCAGATACCCATGTGATGAATATACTGCTGTTAAATTTTGTAAATGGTTATAATTAGGGATGGCAACGAATAGCATCTTTGTTCTTGGAATATTCGTCAACCTTCCGGACGAATATTCGAATATTCGGTCATCAACTGATCAACAAATTAATCAAAATCGTATGTGTTTTTATACCCTATTCAGCGACATGCATTAATTCTACTTTCGTTTATACCGGAAGTAATTCAGACATTGACGAATATTAAAAACTGACAAATCGTTCTCATCGCTTTTCATCATTCGTTATTTGCCTTTATATACATTTACTTTAAATAGAATTTATTTATTTCTTAAAGGGGTGTAGCCCTCGTAAGTGAGGTATCTCTGTTGTACCCAATCTTGGAATATTGCTCAATTTAGGGGATCCGTAAAATCTCAAGGTTGCGCACAGTAGGATCAGCCTGAAGACCATCATTCAGTAATTAGCAATATATGCATACATATGAACAAATAATTATCATTTTCTATGTCAGATCCATCGTCTTGTGAATTATTTCTGGATTAGTTTGTTTTCTTTTTAATTTTTCGTAAACAAAACTACACTTCTTTTACGTTTTCTCTTAAGAAATCTCATGTATCAGAGAAATATAATTTTGTGTGTATTATGAGTGCGCGTTGTAAACGGATTTTGTTTTACATTTTGCCAAAAGACAAACGCAGAAGCGAAATCTTATGCGACGCTGATGTGAATAAAATCAAATAATCTTTGTTCAGTTAGCGAGGTTCAGAGGCAGGATAAGTACAGAAAATATCAAATAAAACATTTAAACTTTACATTTAATTATATTGATTTTCTATCATTAAAACAACTCTTACAAGAGCCTATGCCTATGGATAATGCAAAAAAAAAAACAGAAAAAAAAAGAAAAAGAAATTAACACATAATTTCAAAAACTTTTAAGAAGCTCTACATTTTGAGATGATTATCTCTTATTTGACTAATTTGTATCATAACACCTTTTAAAACCAACCATAATTTCCCCTGGTCTCTTTAAATTCGTGTTATCATTCCAAATATTGATTTTAATTCCTATTCCTAAAGAAGAGCATTTATTTTTGTCGTATTTACGTTAAAAAAAAATAACACAGATCTATCTCATTTGAATAAGTGTAATGGAAAGTACTATATACTCATAAAGTCTTTGAATATTTAGTTCCCAAAGACATTCTGCATATCTGTCTAGAAAGAAAATGAACACTAATTAATAAGATGAAACACTGACGTAACATTATTTCTCCGTTTATAATCGATATGAGCCATGCCACGGGAAAACCAACATAGTGGGTATGCGACCAACATGGATCCAGACCAGCCTGCGCATCCGCGCAGTCTGGTCAGGATCCATGCTGTTCGCTAACAGTTTCTCTAATTCCAATAGGCTTTAAAAGCGAACAGCATGGAGCCTGACCAGACTGCGCGGATGCGCAGGCTGGTCTGGATCCATGCTGGTCGCAAACCCACTATGTTGGTTTTCTCATGGCACGGCTCAATTATAGTCCAAGAAGACTACGTAGAAAACAGCGACATACTCAAATACAACTTTAAATTTTAACACTGGTTTGCTGCGCTAAAGTCAAACTTGAGTACAAATTGCTGTCATGTAAAAAAAAAAAAAAAAAAAACATGCCGGTACTCCGGACCGCTGGCAGCTGATTTTGACTACCACTTTAAGCGTAAATACATTTTTTTTTCTACCATTTAAAAAGGGAAGATGATTTTTAAAGATTGTTAATCGCATTTCAGCCGAATCCATTAGTGTACCCGGGCGTAACTTCCCCGGTTAAATATTAAAGGTTTTGGGATTTTTAAGTCTGGTCTATCAATTTCTGGAATTCGCTTAGCTTTTATAATTTCCTTGAAAACTGTGTTAGGCTCAATGAAGTAGGTTTTTATGCTAACAGTCATTAATAAGATGTGTTTAAAGCATTTTTGTTCAGAATGGATATGCATTTGTAATATTTTAAGAATTCTTCTGTATTCGAATTGCATTTACTTTGACTGACGTTATGGCATTCCGTAAAAAAAATATTGTTTTATGGGCGGTCACATTAAAGTATATAGAATCTGATTCCTTGCTGTTAGAATAACGAAATTGATAATAATTATCTATATATCATAGTGTGCCAACTGAGCCGCTTAAAGAGGTTGGGTAAATCACTGCAATGAGTGATCAGCTGCTGTCATTACCATACCATTGAAATGAGTCGGTGATAAGCGACGAAAAAGTAATCAAGTGTACATGTGTAGTGCATTTATATAGAATTTTATATTTTTTTTTAAAATAAAATTACTTCTTATGACATAAAAGATTAAAGAAATGATGTCCAGTATTATTTTAAAAAGGCAATATTTTACCTAAATGTATTGCAATGTCTCAGTGATACAACAATTCACTGTTCTGACGTCACAATTATTACGTCACAGCGTCAAACGGCATATAGCGGCGCGCTGGAAAAGAAACCAATTGAAAACGGGTAAATATTTAATAAATGCCGTTGAGGATGTACTTTAAAGTCCTTAGTAACGTGTTAGAATCGAAATAATATATTTCATTTAGTGATTTGCTCTTGAATAAAATCATTGTTTGTCGTTCAGATGCGTATTATTATATCACTCGGGCTGCGCCCTCATGATATAATTCCTTCTCATCTGAACTCCAAACAATGATTTATTCAGCAACAAATCACTAAATGAGATATATTATTTCTTAATTCTAATGTCTCTGTTAAAACACGCTTACGCTAGAATGACGTCGCGTTAACGTGCGATGACGTCAATGTTTTTGTTGCGACCAAGAAAGATCGCTACTGTTTTAATCTAATGTTTTAGATTAAGGACATATTAGAATCGGAATAATTTATAGCATAAAAGTGTTTTAACGCTATTTATGAACGATGGGCGGTTATACGTCTTACGTAATAGCGTTATATAAACACATAGTAAGGCAATTGCAAAACAATACTGTACATCGTTGGATTAATTTGGAGGAGAGGCTTTTAGTTTCATACGAAATGTTTTACATTAAAAGTTTAACCCAAAACTGTATGAGTGAACAATATGTATTTGTTTATTACTTACGTTGGCATTTGCAATAACGGTTTGTAAACACTAAATACGGAAATGGCGCGAACAAAAGGAAACTCGCATAATGGCAGATTCAAATAGTTCTCACGAGTTTTTGCTTTCCCCTTACTAAAATCACGGTACAAGTTTTTGGTGGACAGTTAGGTAGCATTATCATCAAGCAATGATGAAAAATTCGGAATAATATGGAAATCCGGATTTTAAGGCTGCAGTGTTAAGTTAGGAATATCGATGTTAATCCGTTGCGTTTTCGTTTGTGGGAGTGTTGTGGGGGAAGTGGGGTCGATAATAATATAATGGGGTCGAAAAAGTTATGATATTACGTTAGCCAATCAGCTGTGCTTCCTGACAAGTCAGAAGACGTCAAAGGCTATGCCATGTCTATTTTAATGTCGACGCCGAATTCGTATGAATAGTTTTATTTCTCGGTATCCAGTAAGAGGAACAATAGGGTTATCATAATAGTAGCTCGATCTGGGATGCTGCATTCGGCTCGCATGGATTTTGCCAGATTGGATCTCACGAGGCGTGCAAGCGCCGAGTGTGATCCGACCTCGCAAAATCCATAAGGGCCAAATACAAAATCCCAGATCCAGCTACTTTTACAATGACCCTTTGATTATATATCTCCACTTTTTTATTCGTTGTTTACTCATTGAACAAAGTCATCAATGTTTACTGATATCAAAATAGAACCGAGTGAAGTTTTTATGTCCGCTATTTATAGAAATGTGTCAGGGAAAGAAGACAGATACAATACGGACTTTTTGTCTGCCTGTTCATATTCACTTGTGAAATACAAGCTGTATTTTGACAGAATTCATATACAATGTAGGTATGTATTAGAAATATGTATTAATTGCTGTCATTTGGTATCGTCTATTTTCTGGTAGCAAATAAGTCTCTTAGATGTTGTTTGTGTTTTCAATTCAGTGGGACGACTATAGAAAACATTGATTGACTGAAATCACTCTTGGTGGTGATTACGTACATGTGTACTAAATTAAATAAATCATAGGTTTGTCATGGGACATCTCGTGGATGAAAATAAATCAAGTATTGTTCTACCTTTCAGTAAGCTGAGAATTGTTTCTGCTTGTATAAATGTTATATTTAGTTGATCTTGTATAAATGTTATATTTAGTTGATAAAAGTAACTGTCAGCAAATGGGGCCATAAAGTCCTTAAGGTTTTCAAATGTAAACATACGACATACAGGTGATCCCATAGTACCTCCCGTTTTACGGGCGTATAAAATGACAAAATTGTTAGTAGTTTTCCGAATATATTTATAGACCTTGATGTATCCATTTAAATGTACTATTATATTATGCGTTTCTCTTTAATCTGACTTCTTTTCCCTGGACTTTGGGGGTCTTTTCTTAAAGCTGAATGAAAGAAAACCATACAAAGTTACATTCACTTATACATTTCAGACGTGGTTTAATAAAAGTGTATAAACAACTGATAGCTGGTGAATATACCTTTCAGCATTATAAAATGTTGAGTCAGTCGGTGCTTTAAAATTTTTAAATATAACTCTGTTAAGCCCCTAGTTTTATCTGGTTGTCAATCTGTTGTAATAGAGAAGATAATATTCACTCTTGTCAAAACATCAAAGTTATTTTTAAAATCAAAATGTAAATTTGTTATGCTTATGACGTCATTGATAAGAAGGGTTCTGTATCAGTTACCAAGTCTGTATTGTGATGTATGTTTGAATACCAATGCAGTGCACTTTTCAGAGGGGACTAATCTCCGTGATGTAGATTAAATAATGAATCACCGGTCCCTAAGAAATATAAAAAGTAATTTATTGTATTAAATTATAACTCTTTTGCAGATTGATGGGAAGATACTGATAAAGTTTTGTACGCGTACACAAAGTTCCACATGAAATACAATCCCTGGCTCGCGGAGTTTTCAAAGTCCCCGCGATTGGACTCTAGCGCGGACAATTTTATGAGCCGCGGGGATGCGCATTTTATCTTGTATGTACTAAAGGTAAATGATAAAACACCAAACGTCATCAATATGCTTTATGTATAAATGAGAGTGTTTCTTAAAAATTTGAAAACATAAATCTATAGTCAACAGTAATTAGAACATGATATACAGAAAAGCGATATATATGTAAATATGCATACCAAACGTAGTCCTTTGTGGCTTTATAAAAACAAAATTACATTTTCCTATTAACAAAATTCTTTGGACTCATAGAACGCAACCGATTAAAAATAATTAAGCACTGGGTCTACCCATGAGGGGAAATGAAATGAAAAATCCCCAACACAACACCTAAAACTACTTAAGGAGTGTTCAATAATAAGTAAAAACCAAGATTAAATGTCGCGGTGAGTCCATGTTCGATGTATGTAGGAGGCCACTGTACGACACGACATGTAAAGATTGCCTGTCGCTGTGACGGTTGAGTCCATGTTCAATGTGTGCAGGAGGCAGCTGTACGACACGACATGTAAAGAATGCCTGTCGCTGTGACGGTTGAATCCATGTTCGATGTTTGTGGGAGGCCGCTGTACGACACGACATGTAAAGAATGCCTGTCGCTATTACGGTTGAGTCCATGTTCTAGGTGTGCAGAGGGCCGCTGTACGACACGACATGTAAAAAATGCCTGCCGCTGTGACGATTGAGTCTATGTTTGATGTGTAACGGTTGAGTCCATGTTCGAGGTGTGTAGGAGGCCGCTGTACGACACGAAATGTAAGGAATGTCTGTCGCTGTGACGGTTGAGTCCATGTTCGATGGTGTAGGAGGCCGCTGTACGACACGACATGTAAAAAATGCCCGTCGCTGTGACGGTTGAGTCCATGTTCGAGGTGTGTCGGTGACCGCTGTACGACACCATATGCAAAGAATGCCAGTCGCTGTGACGGTTGAGTTCATGTTCGAGGTGTGTAGGAGACCGCTGTACGACACGACTATAAAGAATGCCTGTCGCTGTGACGGTTGAACCCATGTTCGAGGTGTGCAGGAGGCCGCTGTACGACACGACATGTAAAAAATGCCTGTCGCTGTGACGGTTGAGTCCATGTTCGAGGTGTGTCGGAGGCCGCTGAACGACACCATATGCAAAGAATGCCAGTCGCTGTGATGGTTGAATCCATATTCGAGAGGTTTAGGGGGAGGCCGAAAGACATTCTATGAATGCCGGTTGTAGTTAAGGTTTAGTCCTTGTTCGAATGTTCAGGATGCTGCCGCACGATATACTAAGAATGCCGCCCCTTGTTTTAGCCGACCATTTGGAAGAATAAAATTTAAGCGAGTAGTTTAAAGCTAGCATCGAATTTATTGAAAGTGTTTGTGACCGGTTATGAATGTTTAACACTCCTAGCTTTTTCCGAAAACATAGAATTGACTCTATGATACAGTAAATTGAAGTTCGTTATTTGAATTAATCTGAGGAATCTTCTTTCTGGTAGAAACATATCCCCCCTTCTAATCAAACTGTTTCATCATAAACTTTAATATATAAATGCTTACCCCAAAAAAAAGAGATTTAGGAGCAGTTCTTGTACTAATGTATCAACATGGTCAATTTGTAACAACAAATTATCTATTTTTGGAGTTAAATATTGAAAATTTAACCTCAAATAAAGCCACACATGCGTGCGCAGGTAGTATCCGACGTCTTTATCAACTGCATATAAATCCTAGACATGCCCTGTAAATTAGCTTATTTACCTTTGTCGAAAACTTTGATAGGGTGTTCCTCTGACAAATAAACTTGAAATTTTTATCATACAGTATATAACGTCTGAAGTACTAAGTAACGTCCTAAATTATTTATTAAATATTGAGAAGGTTTACAAGGTCAGAAATTTCTTTCAATAAGGATAATTTTCATTGGAAAAAGTAAGTATAATCTGCTACTTTTTAAGCTATAGTCTGAATATTCAACAGTAACAGAAAGAAATCGGTATTTTTGTTTTCAAATTGTATAAAAATACGTAAATATTCAATATCGCCATATATTCAGATTTTAACATAGAGATGTACCTAACTAAAATATAAAAGAAGACGTAAACAGATCCACTGTTGTTTTTTTTTTTCAAGAGCGTCAAACATGTTGTTGAATGCTGAACCCATGTTTACTATTGCAAATGTTTTAAAAAGTAAATCGAAGAATACCATACTTTTCGCGACATTAATGTATACTGTCAAATATGTTTATGAGGTTAAAATAAAACACAATTCAAAAATACTAAATAAAAGTGATTTGTTTGCAAAATTCTTACCTTTAGAACACACATGTGGTTTCAGTAATAGACGACACAAAGAAACAAAGAAGTTAACAGTGTTTCAGTCTAAACCTTTCTTTGTATAACGCATTCATACTGCAAATATTACGCTGTCTTTGTTTTAAGTGTCGCTCCCTCATTCATTCTTCTTCTGGTCATAAAATAAACTAATTTCGTTTTAAATTTTATTTTCGACATTTTTTCTTATACATTTATCAAAGAATTTTCTATGAAATAACGTGATTGGGAGTATTACTGAATTCATTGATTTCGATATCCTAATATGACTACAACTGTGCAAGTTCATCAGCAATATTGAAAGTCTTTTTTTATTTACCATGTTTTTATGTATTTTCTCTATTTTGATGGTTGCGTTGTCTATTTTGACGAAAAAATAAACTTTTAAACGTGTTAATGAACATCTATGGTTATCTTGTTATTTTTTTCAGCGACATTAATAAAAGGCAATGGCATCATTTGTAACAACAGTCACGGCACTATTGTTGACAACAATATATTCAAGTAAGTTATCATTCTAAAGATGGTCAGTCAATTATGGAACACTACATCTTATTTAAAAATGTTTTAAATCAAAATATAGATTATTTGTTTATTTTGATGGGTTTAACTTCGCGCCATATTGCGACTTTTCTAGCTTTGATGGTGGAAGAAACCTCTGGTGCCCCTCTCCACATTATTTCATCACGGGATAGCACTTGGTTAGAATCACCGTCCTGGATGCTTCCTTACATGAAAAATTTAAGTCAAGTGTGATTCAAACATATGCACGAATTTTTCTCTTTCTTGCGTTGATAACCCACATAAATTTTGAACAGGCGAATGTTAGAAAATAGCATGTTTTGTCTGATGAATCTAAGCAAATTACCTTCCCCAACAAAATGTATGTGAAATGATTGTTTCTTTATGCCATGATTTTGATTTAAATATATTTTTACCCAACAGCCAAAAAGGTAGGCCATTTTGCAACATGGACAACATATTAGAAATGTATGGAAACTATAACTTAAATGCATGACATTCTTACGTTAACTATTAACTTCTGTCATTAGCTTTCTATAATTTTCTACTAAATTTAGTGTAAATTGCTCATTTTATTATGTAACGCCTTATAAAAATCTCTTTGAATATAGATCAGTCTATATTCAAAATGCAATGTCCTAATCTTAATTAAAAAAGGAGGAAGTAGATTTTTTCTGATATTATACTTGAATGTTTCCCAGACAATGGATATACTAGTATATTAGAATTTGATTATGTATAATGCACTTTATTCAAAATCTTTAACTTTTCAGCAAGCTCGGCTCCTCTTACCAGCGACAACAACGTTGCATTTTCTGTTGGACTTTCAAACACACAGAATGTGTACAACAAAGACACTATCCTTTATGATAAAGTGTTTGTCAATGAACACAATGGTTATAGTACATATACAGGAGTGTTTACATGCCCTGTTGCTGGTAATTACATTTATATACAACTATTATTTACCTACAGGGCCTTATGGACGTCATTCAAGGGACTCACATATTATACGTATCTTCTCATTAATGCATTCAACTTTAGCTACAGCAGTCTTTAAATGCTCTGTGGCGGGTCCCGTTCTTCGAGTTCTTGATTAAACCTTTTCAGGTCCTCAAGGATCATGAGGTTCCTTAAATGCTGTTTCAAATTAGCGTGTTGGATGTTAAAGCAATTACCGCAGTATTTCGCTTAGTTCTGTTCTATGTTTCCCAAGGATGACCAAGTATATTTATTTATAGTTAAAAGACAAAAATACACTGCAAGGCAAAATGATAGAACATACTGAGTAAGTAACTCAGAGACAGGCTTGTTTAGCTGCTCAGGGAGTGTTTCATTCACTTTACTCTGGGGTGATAAACGCATTTCATTTCGTCAGTAGTTCTAATTCTTCTAGAATGAAGAAAAAAGACCGATACATGGATTGGTAATTACATTACAAAGCAATCCATTGAGAGAATGGAGTTCAGTGAAACAAACGTTTGACTGCATAAATTGTCAATTCAAACATGTTTCTTTTGTAAACATACAAACCATTATTTTAGACACGCTTCAGAAAACGTATCTTAATTTAGTGACTGTTTGTGATCACTCGCTCCGACATTCAGTGAAACAAGCGTTTGATTGCATAAATTGTCAATTCAAACATGTTTCTTTGGTAAATATACAAAACATTATTTTAGACACGCTTCAGGAAACATATCATGACTGTTGGTGATCACTCACTCCGACATTTGCCAAGTTCTATCATTTCCCTATATTAAATTTTCTTGTGATCTGTTCCTTGAAGTGTCAGAATCAATATACGTATGTAAAAATTCAGTACATGTACTCGTTCGCTCTATTTTGTAATCCCTTTATTCATAAAATGCTGTGTTGTAACGTTACACCTGTCTGTTATTTCAGGTCTCTATGTCTTTCATTTCCACGCCTACAGCTCGAACAAAGACTCCGTCATGTGGCTAGATCTCCTGCATAATGACAATATAATGGTCAGTGTTAGTGGCTACAACTCACACACGGTCAGCAGCCAAACTGTAATGCTAAAATTAAGGAAAGGGGATAGGGTTCAAATCCAGTCCAGAGAATCCCAAGAGTTTGCCCTCTTCGGTATTCAAGGGCAGATTTACTCGACCTTCACAGGATTTATTTTACATTCCAATGACAATAAGCATTTGCTTGATTCTGGTTCAGCGGCTGTCGGCAAATAGGTAGACATCACCTAAAATCTTTAAATGCCGTTTAATAACTTTATATATTGCGAAATCATAAAGAGACTTGTTTTTCTTCACTATTCTTAATTCTAATATGAACAAATCATATCTATTGCCATGAGAACACGAGAAAATTGACGACATATCGTTTGGCGCTATGCAAGCACCGAGTTACCATTTTGTTGTTTTTGTTATTTATTTGAATGAAAGATATCATGTCAGAATCAATCTGATATAAAATGACACTGTCACTATTAACTGGTACTCTCTGAATCGACTATTAGGCGAGCAAAACGTCTACGCACACCAGACTATTTAAAATGCTCTATTTCCTAATAAAGTTGTAGAGAATATACCTCGTACAAATTAAGAACAGATACCAACTTTGTCACTTTGTTAAATGTTGATGTTGATCCTTATATTATAGATTTATGCCTAATTCTAAATGACATTTTCATGTCTGAATCCTAATTTTTATATTTTCTTGCCAGTTTTAGTCTTTAAATAGTGCAGTGGAACAAAAAATCGGGATAACGAGTTCCAGCTGCATTCCTTATCCTGTGATATTGGCTTTAACTTTATTAAAAACGTTCACTTATAAACATAACATTAACATTAACATTAGCCATATACAAGTTCCTAGATAGGTAAAAACGACAGGAAATGAAAGACTACGAAAAGTTTTACAGACTCAATCAAACCGAGTCTGCAATTTTCACTGTTGCATTGTTCTCGATGCTTCCGAGGGATCTAATTTCCAGATTTTATTTATATTGCGTCTCAAAATTGTGATGCAGTATGAATGTGAACTACCACCAAAACTGGAAGAACTGTTACTAATTGACATTTAACTATGACTATCGCTCTACATACACAAGTAATTTATATGTTTACTAAAGTTTAAATTACTTTATGGGGACTATCTACATAAGAAATAAATATCTAATGATTAGTCTGCCAATTAATTGAGATCGGAAATTCGAAACTAAGTTTCTGGAATACCACATGGTTGTGTGACCTAATTCGAATCAAATTGTTCATCATTGCTCGTTATTATTCATAAGTAATTTTAAGAAGTACTGACTAGGTTTATATAATAATAGGATATAAGACAATGCAGACATTACAGCAACACCGCATCAACCATGTGTTCCCGAAGTAGATTTAAATTCGTTGTCAATAACTGGGACTATTGGTTACACGATATATATTCTTTAGATGATTTGCCAGTAAACGGTGTAAGAGTGTGTTCTCATTATTGATAAATATATTCCCATAAAAAGATGTATAGTATAATAGTTTAGAAAAATCGTTGAATAAACCTTATTATTGTTTTAATTGTTGTTCACTCATTTTTTTGCAGGTATTTTCCTCAGTTTTGAAGAAAATTACAAGTATGATTTTCTATTTTTTGTTTTGTTTTATTTTTTATTTATTTTATTTTGTATGGAACGGGGAGATGGGTTGGTGTCGTCTTTCAGTTAAATAGCTTCAATAAACAAACCCAGATTATGTACCAGTACTAACCTTCTCTCTGCAAGTAACTGCCTTCTCATCACATTGAAACTGAGGTGGAGACCGAAATGGCTACAGAGGCGTTTTTTATCACATCGTTACGGAGAACATGTGCATCGCCCTAGTGATCCATAGGTCAGCCATCATCATATTGATCTTAGCGACGAAAATTTTAAATATGACTTATCATGAAACATATATGCAATTTCTTTCCTTTCTAAGAAAATTATTATATATTAAGGGAAACATATTTACAGTTTCCATCCAGAACTTGTAAGACTGCTGTTGATATATTTTGCTTCAAAAATACACTTGCAAGAATTATTGAACAAAATAGAATGGAAAGAGAAAAGTAGACACCAGAATGCTATTAAAGAGAATAAACAACGTTTTGTTTTGATAAACTCAATTTAAAACTTGTTTTGATAAACTCAATTTAAAACACACCCAACATATTTCATACATGAACAAATCACACTCCTGAATAAGGAAATCGTCAACTAACTATTCTTAGTTAAGAGAGTAAGGTACATTGGTTTATATTTGTATATTATTCTGTAAAATTATTTATCATTTTAACCGTTGTTATACACATCCCCAGCATTAGTCCAGAAAGGTAAATGGATATTCCCATACCTATACCGGTCTGATCAAATTCATGTAAGCAAATGTATACAATTCGATGTGATGCTGAGGAACCATTTGCCGTTCTTTCTGCTGTACTAAATGCGAATAGTGTTACATTTTTAACCTTGAAGAAAATACTTAAACAATCCGAATATTCATATTCTTCCGGAAATAATTCGACCTGCTTACAGAAAAACAATTTGTTTAGAAACATCTCCTTAGTGGACAACTTTCCGTGAAAATCCGACATGGAAAGTAACAGCATATTGTTTACATTATTGAAAACAGCGTCATAGTTACAACTTGCCATCCCCGGCAAAAAATCCAAAATTGTCAGTAACATTTATGAACAGAGTCATCTCCCTATGAAGGTCAATAAAAATAATGCTCTAATGAGCAGTGTCATCTCCCAAGGTAGATGAATAAGGACTCTTATTAGCAATGTTATCTCCCAAGGGCTCTAATGAGCAGTGTCATCCCCTAAGGTAAGTGAATAAGTCGTATTACCAGTACCAGTTTCACAACTGGTGAATTAGTGCCGTGATTAGCAGTGTCGTTTAATGTTTGTCAGATAAGGACCCATATAGGCTATATAACAGTTACTCTAAAGGTTCTCAATAAGTCATTTCTAATTGTTATTGTTGTTTTTGCACGTTGAAAGTCAGATTCCTACTCATATTACAACATATCAATTTCCAGTAACATTTGCTTAATTAAGTGCTAAGGAGCCTGAGGTCTGTTGCATTTTTCCTTACCTCTTTTGAACAGACTCAGTAGAAATCTTATAGACTGTATTAACTATCGCAACAACATATTTTAAAAAATGTAGCGACCGTAAAAGTTTCACCGGGCTTGGACTCAGTGCTGTTATTATTCCGGTCCTTTTGGGATCATGCCGTCACATCAATATCTCAAAGTCCGCTTAAATCGGTGCTAGATGGTTTGGGAGTTGCTGTACTATTATTTAACTTGCATGAACTGACTCAGTATAACTGAGTCTGCTATTGTTTTGCTCGGTTACATTCCATGCTTCCATAGGGTCATCTTATAGATTTAATTGTTTTATATGTCTTCCTTTGTTCATAGAATGCAAGTGCAAAATGCGCCGCACAGATTAAAAATTTAAACTAAATGTCTTTCATTTGATGCAACTTCAACGGTTTTATAGAAATAACCTAAAAAGGGAAGAAAAGTATTTGGAAAACTTCCTTTAAAGTCTAAAATAATAAAGTCCAGATATTTACCGTAAACGATGCGACCCTAACGCTGTTTTGTAGACAACTATCCATTCCAGGGTGAACCTTATTACCTCGTAAAGTCAAATGACGTTCCAAGCTTGTCATATCTAGTATAATTGTCAAACCGATGTTAGAAACGGAGGGGAACTTTTCGTTACCGTTTCCGTGACCTTGTTTTGTGCAGTACATCTCTTCAATAATGTCTTTCCTAAGATCTGAATTGCACATGAAACAAAAAACATTTGCATAAGAATGCAGAAATCCTGAGGTTGGAATCGTGAATGTAGCATTGAATTGTTTGCAAAAGTCCCAAAAATGTTCACGTTTTGTCATAATACGAGTAACGTTACACTGACTTATCACGTTAGGCGAACATGACACTCTATCTAAATCTACTTCAATGGAAGGAATATAGTACGGAAGACATTCAGAAAAATCATGCGAAACTGTTATACTCTTAAACTGATCTATGAATTCAGGGAGGATGAAAGGCTGCCGTGCTGGAAGGCACATGATTGCTTTACGCCATGGTACAATGTCCGAAGCATTGTTACACAAGGCACAGTAAGCATTTATGTTGATATGTCCTTTGGTGGGAGAAAACATTGGATGGATGTCAGAAGAGTTTTGTCCGCAGGCCGTATCAGACGACTGTGCCATTGCATCAGATCTATCACATTTGAGCCGCGCCATGAGAAAACCAACATAGTGGGTTTGCGACCAGCGTGGATCCAGACCAGCCTGCGCATCCGCGCAGTCTGGTCAGGATCCATGCTGTTCGCTTTCAAAGCCTATAGCAATCACAGAAACCGTTAGCGAACAGCATGGATCCTGACCAGACTGTGCGGATGCGCAGGCTGGTCTGGATCCATGCTGGTCGCAAAGCCACTATGTTGGTTTTCTCATGGCACGGCTCATTTATTAATCATTCTGTAATGGGGTGAATTTTCTAAAATCGTTCTAACACTTCCTGGGACTTCTACAGTTTGTTTCTCAAATGAATGCCTCCAGATCATATTTTCTCCTTCTCTATATTTGCCTAGCTGGGTGAAACAACAATCTCCTTGTAAATTTCATTCAGGCTTACAAGAGCAAGACTGACAGCAAGGTTTGTATTTGTCAGAATAAGGAAATTTCGAAGAAGCATTTTGGTTACAAAACGACGAATAGGGACACAATTCCTTCAAATCTGACATCTTATTAAATACTGTAAAGTCGTTTGATTCAACTATCTCTGCGTGTATGCTAGTCATGATGAGATACCATACCAGATGTCTGAGACGTCTCTGATTCATCTTTCTGGAAAAACATAACGAAAACATGATATATGTTAAGATAGAATAGATAATGAAAACGATATTCATATATAGGACTGAAGTCATTGAATGAGAACTTTGTTGCGTTTATTCAGTATTTTACTATACCTTGTATATATGCACATTTATTCAGTGACAAACTTTACCTTGTTTATTCACAGATTAAAAACACCACTTACATAACAATCAAATTATATCATAACCAGATAAGGTTGTTATTGAACAAATTACACATTAAACCAGCAGATGCAGGGAGTTCAAAAGATACTGGGGAAAAAATGAAAAATCTAACGGTGTTAAAACTCCCTTTCTCTTGCCAGATTTTATTCATGTAAATTTTTCATTGATACTTTGTGGTGTTGTTGGCATCATCGCACGACAAAGGAACAGAAAAGTGGTAAATAAAAATACTATACAAAATATTGGACTGATTATGACAGTTTTAAAGAAAGAAAAAGAAAAAATACTTCAGATTCGTAGAACTTTAAGGTGTCCTCTTCGAGAACGGAAGGATACAGACCCAAATCCCGCCCAGTATAGATAGTTGTTGTGCCAACAGCTTGTGAGAAATTCTTTACCGATTGTTTTCCTGACTGATTTCCTGAATTCAAATTGCATTTCTAAGACCAAATTGATTACAGTTTATGGATTTTACTTTTTTCACTGATTTACATATGTTACATGTACACATACCATTTAAACAAGAAAAATGTATACATAACAAATGATAGATGGTATGTACATTTATGATATATCAAATCACATTCTGGTACATTGTAATTATTTTTCAAACCTAATGTATCCAATTTCAATTATTACTTAATGTCAAATATTTCAGAGTGAAATTAGTTTTTGATTATTTGACATTCATGTAGCCTCTCTAACAATCATTGAGTGTACTAAAAGTATATGGGCTAGAGTAAACATACAGGTGGGGCAAAACGACAGGAGGTCTCTCTATGCTAATGCCTCAAGTTTCATTCATTTCGATACAACAGTGAAAAAAATTTATTGTATTAAATTTTAGGAATTTTTAATGCGGTGAAGTCTAAATTGCTACGATGTATTGACTCAATTGTACTTAGAATATTATCTTTTAGGATGTAATACGGAAGGTACAAGTCAAAGCTGGTTCATAAACACCTCTTTTCATTTATGATCATTATCTATTATTCTATGCACGCCATAATCGGATAAATTTACAATAAGAATTATTCTTATGAAGCATACACACGTCTTATTGTGTCTGTTCATGTGTCTGTGTCTGTTCATGTGTCTGTGTCTGTTCATGAGAACATCCCTTATGCTCACCCCACCACCATCGCCTTAAGCAATTTTCTGTTATACAGATGTTATGAATTGAACGAATTATCCAAAATGACAACAAAATAAAGCAAAACCGAGTTCAAGTACAGCTAACATGTACACGGCAAAGGTAGCGTGTGTTTGTAAAACCAATAATAAATTTCAAACTTAATGAGCACTAAGCGTAATTTGCCATTCTAATTTTTATCCGCCATTGTTGATGTATCGCATGCCACATTGGCATAATTGAAAGTAACCAAAACACAACATCAAATAAGTATGATTTTAGTACACGATGACTTAAATTACTACATATAGCATATCTGTAAAAGTCATTTTACTTTCTTGAGCCTTGACTCTAAATAAATATTTCTAAATATTTCTACTAGGTAGATTTCTAAAAAGCAGGTCTATATGATTGACAGTATAATCAACGACAGAAGTAGAAATTGTTGATGTTGTCTTCTTAATCGTTGGTTAATACATGTTCACATTCTCACCAATCGACATCTAATCTTCTCAAATTGTTTTACAAGTTCCATTAGAATATTAGAATTAGATTTAGTGCAGTTTTATAAAGGTCTTGTCGCAGTTTGTCGAAATTCATTAATATTTCTATGGAGACATGACACCTAATTAATGGTTAAACACTTTGGACACGTAATAATAATAATTACCAAGTTTGGTAGCTCTAGCTGCACCTTGACAAAATTGACCCAAACTGACTTTATGGGGGTGTAATTTAAGAAACAATTTAAAAGATATTGCAAAACCTCCGGGCATAGCCATTACCGACTGTTAATATCAAAAATAAAAATTATTTTTCCGGATGAGGCCATGGGTATAATGTTCTAAGAAACACTGTACGTTATATTTATTTTCAGTCCTTTTATTATTGGCCAACATGTTTGTGTACACATGTACTGTGTCAATATATACGTGTATATATTTACAAGTACAAATTAACCCGTCGGAAATGCTTTACTGGAGTCTGACCCCTTGAAGACAACAACTTCTGCTGGGATTTTATTTATTGTTCATTTCTTCTGTATTGCATTAATATCATCCGACGTTACATCGAGAAAATGTCGTTTAAAGTAATGACGTCATAAACAATGCTAATGAATCGTTCGCACAGAATGATGGTGTTTGCCTAGCATAGTTTACAGAAACAGGTCAAAATACTGATCAATCAGTTAATATTTTAGAAAATAGATTCATGGATTTTTTTTAAAAAAATGACGATTATTTATGCTCTTCGTTCAGGTTAGTATCTGTTTGATGGTTTGACTTAACCACTTATATTATTATTAATAAGTAACGACGTCAAATGAGCTATGCACCTCCGGAATTCGAGGACGAATTTTCGATTCTTGGAGTAAGTATAAATCCTAAATGGAGCTTGCAATCATAATTTCAAAAACACCAAGTGCACTATAGGAGTAAGAGAACGACATGTGCTTAAATTTAATTTTAGCAGCAAAAAATAGATAATTACGAAAGGACCAGCTGTCATGTTTGAGCTACGACGCTCGGCCCAGACAAAGAAATTTCAAAGAGAAACTTGAATAAATGCGGTCATGACCACATGAACTGACCGAGTGAGCCAGGGTGCACGTGTAACCGATGCACGAGTCAGCGTTGATTTAATGTATTTTTACTAGTATAAAATTTAGAACATTCTTTCATAATAACGCTTAAATTTTGTACTGAGTGTCGTTATTACTACAGGTCATTAGGGGTTATAGACTCTGTTTACCGTGCAATATAGATCCGTTTCAGCTAGTGATATAATACCTGAAGACACAGTTAATCAAACCAAGTCTTCTATTCTTTCTTTGCTTTTTAACTTTCAAAAACACATCCAGTGAAGAATGAATAACAAATGAACGGTAACCATAGAGGTAAGTAATACAAATAGAGAATAATAGGTTAGTGCCGTAGATGAGAAAGTTTATCTGGCGAGGAGGAGGAGGTTATCGGGTGAGCCGAAGGCGAACCTGATAAGGTCCGGAGCCGAGCCAGATAAACTTTCTCCATCTTAGGCACTAACCTATTATTCTATTTATCTTGTCATTACTTCATTTTCCGATATTTGGCAATTTATTTTACAAAAAAAAGTGTGCGACAACCGCTTTAATGACGTCATATTCGTAATGACGTCACTTATATAATGACGTGATTACCGGCAAAATCGCAAGAACTTCTTCGTTTTTGAATAAAAACTCATTATTTGACCACTCATTTTCTTAGTTCGGACATTTCCAACACAATGATGATGGTTTCGTTGCAAAATTTCTTATGACAACAATATCGATCATAAGGTCACATGATCAACTGACCGTATATCACTGGTCACATGATCAACTGACGGTATCAAGAAAGATATACGGCACCCTGATATCGGGTCGAAAATACTGCAAGTGACAGGATAAACTATTATATATACCTAGTTTATCTCCTTGGTGTATGCATCCGTTTCAAATTCAAAGGTGTCTCAGGACTAAAAGGGTGTGTGCACTTGTTAAACTGAGAAAGGCGTACTAATAGTTTATGATAATGAGTAATTTTGACATTCTCGCATACCAGAGGTCTACCGTGGTTCCCCGGATGAACCTCTGGCACATTTCGCCGATATTTATGGTTTGGTTACATTACAGGTAAAACGTTTCAGCCAATCAGCGTCGTTTCGCGACAAATCGTAGCGAACCAATCAAAATCGTCCGTGAAAAGCGTGACCGCGTCCTTTCCATATTATCGAGGGAATACGATGTCCATTTACGACGAATATTATTATTTCTTGATGATAATCTCTTAACGTCGAATTACAGGAATAAATCTTTATTATTGCAATCATGGAATACAGCCTTTATCCATCGTAAGCAAGTATCTTGTTTACATATTTTTTGAAGTTTCAATTCGGAGTTCCAAATAATGGCGAACAATGATTGGCTGAAACCACTCCCGATAGTAATTACGAGTGCGCATGCTCACCAAGTAAATGATGGAAATAAATCAGAGGTTCGTCTCGGGATTTTGACGAACCTCTGATGGATGAGAATGAATTTTGACAGCGTAAGATCAGGAGAGCATATCTGTGGGTGGATAACAAATGGTAAGTTCTCAGTGTGTAAGACCTAATGGAACTCATTTCAACATTTTTTCAGCTGTCATGACGATTTAAAACAAATACTGGTCCCTTGCACGTAATAAATCTCGTATCTGTATGAATATTTTGGTGGCTTGATAGTTATTGATAAATCACCTTTAAATACACTGTGAAGAAAAAGAAACTGAACTTAATGAGAAACTGTTATCAGTAAAATTTCTTTTTTTTTATGAAAATGTCATAAAAGAATGACTGGAGTAGTC
The DNA here is from genome assembly GCF_021730395.1 of Mercenaria mercenaria. Classification (NCBI taxonomy): domain Eukaryota; kingdom Metazoa; phylum Mollusca; class Bivalvia; order Venerida; family Veneridae; genus Mercenaria; species Mercenaria mercenaria. The sequence continues at coordinate 42,983,314 of NC_069378.1, forward strand.
AAGTAGCGGTTTGGTTTATAGCTTTTTTTATTGTTTGTTGATATTCTAGGAAAGTAAAATTGGGGGTAACTTTTGTAGATATCTTTCTCTTTTTGGTGCTACTCTAGGAACGTAAAATTGGGGGTAACTTTTATTGTTATCTTTTTCTTTTTTGGTTAGATTCTAGGAACGTAAAATTGGGGGTAACTTTTATTGTTATCTTTCTCTTTTTGGTGAGATTCTAGGAACGAAACGTAAAAATACGGCGTAACATGTTTTACTTTTCTCATGATATTCTAGGAACGTAAATATTTAAGGTAAAAGTCTTAGAGTAGTTCATCCATTAAAATTTCAAATTACTTAATCGTTGCAAAACCATTACATGGTACTGAGAAGAAATCTGTGAACTGATAAACTCGTTTTGGACATCCTTGTTCCTTATCCGGACATATTCCGCCAATAAAAGAAAACATTAAAATCATCTCTCAGCCATTTAGCTCGTTTTTGATACACTGTGTATATGACAAAGAACCGCTCGCAGGTCTTTTTCTGGTATGTATACATTACATAACGTGTGAGATCTTAACGGAAAAAAAATGAATGACTGGTTTCATAATGCTATTTAAATGCTTTTAATACTTTATTTGACAGGTGAATTTGAAGTAATACTGTAATATTGACAAAGATAAACATAATATTAAGCAAATTGTTCAGTCTAAATCAATACACCCACGCGCTCGAACAAAGTACACAATGATGGTTGTTCCAAAATTCAAAAAAGTCTTCATCGCGACGAAAGCATTGATTTTATAGCCTTAGAATTAAATATTACTGAAAACTCGAAGGATGGGGAAATCTTCAACTTGGTCTGGCTTTTTAAGTCTAGCAAAACAATAAGATCCATGTTTCCATATTAAACTCTTCCATTTTGTTAATGTTGTAATATTTCTTTCCTCAAAGTATGGGGCTAACACATTGATTAAAAAGAAATATCACTGAAAAGGAAGACAAAGAAGAATTATCAAAGAAGTCCGGTCCATGTTAACGGCCTATCATCAGTTCACCTCCTTCTCCTCGAGCTCAGTCGACGAGGAGAGGGTAATGTTCAATTGTAGTGAACGCAATATGCGATGGGTTTTTGAAAAGCAATCGGGTCATAACCTCGGGAATTGCGAAGACCCAGAAAGTAACGGAAATTGTAAATAACGTCTCCTTAAAATTCCAGTTGAGATTAACCTTGTCTTTGAAGTGATTTTAGATCATTTTAACAATCCAACATGAGCCAAAGTTACAAAATCACGAAAGAAATGCACGCACATAGTTTGCAGATATGGTGATGGGAACTTTTAAAATTCTCTTAAAAACTTTAAGTAAAGTTATGTGTATATTTGACAATAACCGTCCATTTGTGAATAACCAGCCTTAAAGCCTCTATAAAGGTCCGGAATAAGATTTAGATTCTCCCCAATATACGATAAATGCGTAATGAATTGTGCATATACTAATGTCAAATTATTTATTCTGATATTTAATTCAAAATTGACTTTCTTATACCAGAACTTTGGGGTGCATGATGTTCATGTATGTGTATCAATAAAACGGGTTATCCTGTAATTACATGTGGTCTATGGTTAAATATATAACAATCTCCAACAAATATTGAAACAACCTTTGGCACAGTAAACTAAAATGTAAACAAACACAGTTTAATTTTCCGGTTGACAAAAACAAAAGTGAAGAAACATTGTTGCTTCATTAAAAGTTTTTATTATAGACGTTTGAGTGTAAATAACAGGGGATCGGTCTAAACTGACATCTATATCTTATGAAATAAGTACCTGGTATTCTAAAAATTACCTTTACACACTTCAGTTGTGGCTTCATACCAGCGTATACTTAATGTTAATGTGTGACTTCGGCCTAAATCGCCCCAAAGAAATGACAAACGGACAGTAAATGCAAAGATTTGGCAATTCGTAGTTTTTATGTTCTAACACTTATATATATTACCGAAATATCTCCATTATGGCCATTTTGTCCAAAAAAAGTAGATCATAGCAAAAAAAGTTATATTCTAAGATTTAAAAAGATCACATAAGGGATAATATAGGGGATACTTTAAGGGCATGCAGAAGCTAGGTATGACTCCATTCGGTCATCTACCGGCAGTTTAAGTTGCAATTTAATATCCTGTTAAAATGGTGGGTTTTTTTTTCAATATCTGGAACATCATTTTTGCACTTGGGAGGCGATCTAGGCCAAAGTAAAAGCTAGGTATGACCACATTCGGTCATTGCAATCATAAGGCGAGGCGATCTAGGCCAAAGTCAAACTTTCTCATTTCAGCTCTTGATATGAAGTGAAATGGTTTACTCTCCCTTATATGTGCTTACTATAGAAATGTGATTAAAATAAGCAATTAAAGAAAACTTTTAATATAACGTTCATGCTGAATTGTATGTAGTTGTTACAGTAAATTATATTGTCCCTTGTTTTGATCCATTCCCTTGGACACGCTGTGGGTCTTTTTCTTAAAGTGGAATCAATGAAAACCACATAATAATTACTTTCTATTTTTCTTTTCATTCACCATTTTAAGGATTTGTTACATCAAAAGAGACAGAACACTTTATAAATGTTATGTGGTAAATTTTCGTCTATTCAATATACCTTTACAGCTTATAGATTAAGTATCCATAAATAATGCATCACTCAGTACATTAAAGATTAAAAATCAATTTTAGTTAAGTCTTCAGGTTTACAAGCTGTCAATCTGTTATAATGAAATGGATTAAAGATACACCCGTCAAAACACCTAAGTTATATTAGGCTTAATGATTTAAATTTATAACATCTATGACGTAGGTGACCGCCAAATAAATATTTAAATTTAGCAATTAAACGATGGCCTAAATATAATATTGACTTTGAGGGAATCATAATTCGTTTTTGATGAATGATGCTTTTTATATACTACTTAAGTGATTGTCTGGGTCAAATTATTGAATTGTGTGACGAAAACTAAACGATTTTAAATGTACTGCTTTCGAGACGATGTGGGGATAACTCATAGCCTCATATGCAAATGATATTAAATTCATAGCTCTGAGAACTTTGGATTGGATGTCCTGCATACAATGAAAAATTGTACCCTTTTGCAGTTAGTACAGGGTTGGTTAATTCACGATATTGCATGTTAAATGTCCATAAGTTCATAAATCCCTCAGAATCATTTTCATAATTCCTAAGAATCATTAAAGTGTATATTTGCAACAGCATTAGTTCTCTTTAAATACCAGTTCCCTAAGTGCTCTCAGAAATTTAGTTTTTAAAGCATGATTAAAGACACTATGCCAAAAATTAAGATGACAGTCTACCACTTTTTTTAGTTTTCAAAAGCATTCGACAATCATTTGCAATGATATATTTTAATAGGCAAAGTATACTTCTATGGTTTGTCAGTTTGATGGGTATCACAAAAGTCGAATTCAAAAAATACCTGGTTCCAATCTTCGCTGGTCGGAATAATTTAAATGTACATTTTGTATCAATATCGTTTAACAAAATCTAGAAATTTCGAAATAGTAAGAACGACCCTCTTGCACAGATAAAATATTGCATTATCAATGAAGTATTTTTTTGCATAAAGGTGTCAAGAGTGCATGTTACAAATTAGATATCATTGAAAAAATGAATAGTAAAAAAACATTCAGTGCATGCGCAGATGTGAGCCGACGTTTTATCGACTGTATTTAAGTCCAACGCACACGTTGCAAATTTGGCTTTTATACTTGTTGTCGAAAAACGTTCATAGATATATTCGTTTGAGAAATATACTTGAAAAATTAAGACATCATATTACATAACTATCTGAAGTGCATAAAGGTGTTTACCATTTTCGAGCGTGAACGTTTAAAAGAACAAAACCAGATTACTTGAAGATATACAATCGTAATACGAAATAGTAAGTATATTCTTATAATAAATGTTCAGCTTCTGGTTAAATGTCAGCTTAGTTTTATATTTAGAGATAAACATTGAACCAATGAGTGTTTTGTAACTGTTTATCATATATGTTTTACAGAGGTTTTAGTTAAATATACATGATTTTTAGTGTTATTTTCATTTCAGCATCTCTTTTCAAAAGTAAGTTAATTTAAGATTGAAATTAACGTGCAAATGTTATAAACAAGATATTTAATTATCTAATTTTACCTAAAATTTTATAAAAATGTTTTCATTTTAAAAATTAACTGACATACGGCAAAGATATAGGTCTTTGTTACAAAATATAATTTGCTTTCTTACAAAAATGTAGGAACAAAATTAGCTAGTTCTGACTTTGTTCTTCGTAAGATCGTAGCATAAGACTAACTATTGTTTTCTTCCATATACATATCAAATGTCATTGTAATTCATTGTCGTCTTCAACATATAGTCGAGTAGCATATGAAATGCAAATATGATATAAATTTGCATAGTCGAGTAGTATATGAAATGCAAATATTATATAAACACATACTGAACATTGATAAACAACCCACGAAGTGAAACTATGAAAAAAAATGTATATTTTACATTGATAGCTAGAAAGACAAATGGCAATTTGATTGTATTGTAGATAAGATAAGTAATGCAAAAACTTAAAACAGTCATCAAGATAATGTGATGAAGTATATGCATGTACTTCTGCAGACGTATATCGCTTTCCCAGAATTGTTAAACATAATAGTTTCGTCTATAACAAAATCGTAAAGATATAGTTTTATGTGGACATTTTATTACTTCTTGGTTAAAAGTTGTGGACCCGTAATGGAAACTGGCAATTTCTGTACGATTTCGTATCTTCTGTTTTTTCGGCATCCTTCGGTCAAATGTAACGTTTCCGTAAAAGTGATGAAAACATTAGCAGGGAAAAACGTAATCGAGCCGGTATTACCAATTGTCATTTCGAGCACACTGCATTGAATGCAGCTAACAACGATCAATGATTTCCTACTTTATCTATTACAAATAGTATTATTGCTTTTTTACGTACCGCCTAGAAATCCTTACTAACAATGACTTACAAATAAAAGTAATAATGTTTGATTTTGAATCATTGTACTGGAAGTCTATCTTGTGGTTGAGATTTCTTTCATGCGAGGAAGTCATCCATCAGACTTACATAAAAAAATCGCCGTATGGCAAATAATTTGAGAAGGCATTAAAACCTAACATAAGCAAAATAGACTGATACTCATCTAGAAAATAGTTATTGTGAACATTTTAAAAATGCTTTGAAAGTTTTTTTTAATTCTCATAACGTTGATGCTCACTGTTTAGTGTTAAAATTAAACGTTTATGCAAAAACGTTTACTTAGCCTTTAACACAGGAAATAGTTTGTAAATACTGCTTCAAAATTTAAAAACAAAAAGATATGATGCATTCTTAATAATTTTATTTAAAATTCAGTATTATTTTTGCAGCTTACTTTTCCAATGATAAATGAAATGAACCTTATTCAAGTCAAAACCCTCTTTCGTTTATTTATTTGCAGATAGACACAAACAAGTATGGAATCATTTGCAATGAAAGTCGCAGTGCTAGTGCTGGCAGCGGTACATTCAAGTTAGTAATTACAATATTGTTTACACACTCAGTATGAATAGTCAAATATAAAAAGTAAAAAAAAAAATAATTCGATGTGTATTTAACATTGGTTGCTTAAATTTTTCATTTTTCAAACAGGTTATCCGAATTGCAACTTAAACATGTTATTCAAATTCATGAAACTGGCTCTAATATTAACATTATTCAAATCATACAAAATAGACGTATTTGGCAAACATTTCATTCTTCTCTTTTGGTGATAACTTATATCACTATATGTACGATAATTTTTTTTCAGCGAAGTCGGCACCTCTTAGCAGTGACCACACCGTTTCGTTTTCCGTTGGACTTTCAAGCACGCAGAATGTGTACAATAAGGACACTATAAAATATGACATTATATTTGTCAATGAGCACAATGGTTATAACCCATCCACTGGAGTTTTTACTTGCCCTGTTCCTGGTAATTACATTACTACATATAACCTCTTTTAGTAGGAACAACATATATTCAGCAATGATTAAGATATGCCAATGCCGTGCAGCTTTTAAGAAGACATTTAGTTCTATCTCTCTGTCGGTAAATACGGAATTGCATGTGTTTAAGAAGACATTTAGTTCTATCTCTCTGTCGGTAAATACGGAATTGCATGTGTTTAAGAAGACATTTAGTTCTATCTCTCTGTCGGTAAATACGGAATTGCATGTGTTTAAGAAGACATTTAGTTCTATCTCTCTGTCGGTAAATATGGAATTGCATGTGTTTAAGAAGACATAATAAAACCGTTACGGTCCCTAATCTAACAACGAGTTCGGCGGCAAACCCTTTACTACGCAAAAATCTTTTACAACTAGATGGAAACTGTCATGATTTGATATTGATGTGTTATACTTAAACTCTTTGTCCCTTTTAATATCGGCTGCTATCATATCCTTGCTTTAGCTCGCTAATAAATGGATATATCCTTGTTTCTGCTCTCGAGTGAGTTGTTTGTAACCTTTAATAGAGGCTGCTATCATATCTTTGGTTTTGCCCTCGAGTGAGTTGTTCGTTACCATTAAGAGCAACTGCTATAATATCATTGCTATCGTATCTCTAACTAGTTTTATACAGAGTCGTTCGTTACCATCAACAGCAGCTGATACCTCACTGTTTTTGCTCTCAAGTGAATTGTTCGGATCTGAGTTACTGCTATCTGAATATCTATGTTTTACTTGCATATTATCATTTTCATTCTTATTCCAGGCCTCTATGTCTTTCACTTCCACGCCTACAGTTCGAACAAAGACACCATCATGTGGTTGGACCTACTTCACAATGGCAATGTTATGGTGAGCGTCAGTGGCTACAATTCACACACGGTCGGTAGCCAAACCGTGCTGCTCAAGTTACAGCTAGGTGACAGAGTCCAGATCCAGTCAAAAGAGTCCCAGGAGTTTGCTCTCTTCGGTCTTCCACAACAGATTTACTCAACCTTTACAGGATATGTCTTACATCCTGACTCTCATCAGCACTTGCATGATTCTGGTTCGGCCGCGGTCGGCAAATAGAAACGATCTCTACAAGTCTAATTTCAAATACTAATATTACTGTATGAATTGTAATATCTTTACCCATATTTTTATGTAATTGGTCAGAAAAAAAAAACGATTTTCTGTATATTGATATAACTCTTGATAAAACAAAATAGATATATGAAAAGAACCTGCTTTAAATGTCCGCAAAAATCTATGCTTTAAGTGAATTGATAGAGTAAGATTGTATCTTTCTGTTTTAACATCTACATATTTGGTCGTATTGCATACCACAACAGTTCTAAATAAAAAATAAACTGTAGATTAATGCCTTTGTTTATTGTTACCAGTGGGAAGCATTGGTATTTCTCACAAATCTAAATCCCAGTGTTTAGAAAAAAAGTTTTGAAGCTTTTAGTAGTGTTGAAAGGTTTAATAGTATATAATGATAATGATTCCATAAAAACATGTCAACAAATGCACGTACACCCAGAAAAGAAGAAAAAAGAGTTGTCGCTTCTGTTCACTTGAGTTTTGTAATAAACAATAGACACTCTCTTCATATTTTAATCTGGTGTGTTTTCTTTTTTTTCTTTTGAGAGACTCATTTGTTTCCTTTGTTTATAATCTCTGTAAAAAGATAAAATTAAGATTCAAACATCTGTAATATTAGCTCGAAAGCACTGTAATGTTTTTGCCAATATTTTTTGGATCGTTATTTATCAATAAAGACTTTGTTTTTCATCTTTCCACTTTTGTTAATACTTTATTCTTCCGTTAATTAGGCGTTAGTCATGAGTGTTATTGGTAATTCTTTAGGTTATGGTATGAGTAAGTATTCGCTAATTTCTTTAATTTGATCACTTTTATTGTGAAGAGAGGAACTATTACTCACTTTTGAAAAATATTCGCTGAATAAAATATAGAATTGGTTTACTTGTTGTTTAGTATACTTTTTATGAACAAGATGCCAGGTTGTATGAGACCCGCATTTCTACTAGAAATATAGGAAATTTACTGCAGAATGAAATGTGTTGAAAATAACTGGATGTGACATTTCCTGCAATTATTTTCTTTTTCCACGGAAAATAAAAACAATTTCGAAGTATAGTAATACAACAATACAAAGTTGTACAAAAAATCCTCTCATTCTGACTTAAAATATTTTGTCCGTAACAGAATAGCTAGCGATTCTTATTTCATTGTGCCGCTCCTATACTGTCCATTTCGCATGAACTCCGAAAAAACAGAATTCATTTCTTACATTTACATTTGATTTCCTTACCAAGGTAACAAGGTTATATTATAAAATGCACATATTTTGTTGCAATAAACATTATACTCAGCTTCCTGGCAGTTCTATTTCATCAGACGGAACAGCGACGCCATCTAATGAATGTTCTCCCTTACTAAACGAAAAACGGCGACCAGTTATCACGAAATAAAACGAAATTGCCAAAAAGGTCATTAACAACGTTCACGCTGTCACGATATTATGTACGTACGCAGTCTGCGTTCGTTTATAATTAAATGTTGGAAAACCTTGTTACAGAGAGAAAATGCCAAAGTATAAATGTAACATTTTTTTTTGAGAAAAAAAAAATGCTATACGTTTTAAAACAAAATGGCCTCCCTGACGCCTGCAACCTTGATCATCCCTGAACACAGTAACTATGTTTTATCTATAATTATAAGAATATTTCACCACAATTTCTTATATTCAAATTTACATTTAATACTGTAGGGCTATGTGAAATAAAGTTATTTATGCCAGTGCTGCAAATGAGCTTTAATCATGCAAGTGATGCAAATAAACTTTAATCATGCAAGTGATGCAAATAAACTTTAATTATGCCAGTGATGCAAATAAGATTTAGTTCTAATACACCAATTTCGACGTTTTCATACTAGCAACCACACTTTAGACATATTGATATTCATGATAGCTACTTTTCCCGAATATGTAAAATAGGTTGTCATTTAGCCAAAACTTCAACAAATCTATTAATACAAAATTGTATAGTTACTTACGTTATATCTCTATCTGTAAAACTTGGTACAAAACTTCTATTTCTATTTTGATATATTGGACTCGGAGAAAATACTGAGCTTCGGTGCCTAGATGTGTGTATTTATATTGTTTTTTACAGCAGTTGATGGCTTTTAATTTTGGCACATCTGCAGGATATGTCTGATTGTATATAGTTTTACACTCATTTACTGCATAAAACTTCTGAAAATGTAATTCAAACACGCAAAAGTATTTAAGGCATGCTTTCAATATTAAAATTGAAACAGTAGTTGTCCACTGTCTGAATAAGATATTTTTTTTGATACCGGGTTTAAAAAAATGATTGAGTGGATACGGACGACATTTATCTGTCAGATGATAATTCTCAAGTGAGACTATTTTCCTATTTTATGAAATTTGGTAAATAGATAGAATCAATCGTAAAATAAACGAGTTATTTTGTTTTATGTTTCAATCCGTTCGTTTTCTGTCTGTCTTTCTGTCTTCACGAAACTAGCAACATAGACAGTAAGCAGTATTGCAGAATACAAACATTTTTTTATTGCGTCCAGTTAACCATAAGTTCGTCGATACGTCTGTCCATCCGTCAGCAAAAACGATAGCTCCTCTCTTAACTTTCAAAATGCAAGGAAATTTTTCATGAAACCTGACTTAAGGATGGTATGCTATTTAGAGAATATGCAAGTTCTTTGAAAAAGAAAAACTGAAATGTGTTTCCTTTGGCAGCAAAATGATAAATGTTCCTATCCAGAAGAGTACTTTAGATGCTTGGCAACAGTTTTGTTTATCATTGTTTTGTACAATTAGGCGATGTATTAGGACGAGTTAACAGTAAAAAGAAAATATTGCACCAGTCGATGTGTGTCCAAATAAATTCCGTATTGTATATATCAGTGTTAAACAATCTGTTTACACTATGTTTTTTTTTTCCAGTAAAAAAGAAGGAACGGATAGAATAGATAAGATAATATGGAAGAATGGCAAATGGGTAAAATATGTAGTTATAGACTATAACAATATCCGAGTGAATGAAGAATTTAGAAGTAATTTTACATAATGTAATTTTATGCATACAGCCAAGACTGAAAGATCTTAGCTGTGACCTGATTTAGAAAAAAAAAATAAATGCACACTTCACGTAAAAGACACAGGAAATAGCTCCGTACGGCCATGTTTTCCAAGATCACAATTTTGATACACGTGTGAAAAAGTTCCTTATCTTGAGAAGCAAATGTATAATTATTATTTTGCTTTACATGTCTGTCTATATGCCACTGCTGTTACTGGTTATTCTGCTGCTTTTTCCACTGCTGCTACAATAATTCTATGTTTTGATTATTAATATAATTATTATTATTATAACACGGTTAGTATTCTTCTTTACAAATTAGGGAGCTTTATTCGGAATGACAGCAGAAATGTCCGTATGAAGGTTATGACGTCATTGAGAATGCAAGTCGACATCAGGTGTTTGATGTTACGGGCGTGCCTTTTAAAGTGTGTTTATACTGATTTGTTGTTTATGACAAATGTTGCATGCAACAAAATTGCCTAGCGAAAAGACCATAATTGAATTTACAATCCTTATGAAAGTGCTACATTCCCGACGATTAGAAAACTCCTTCATTTAAATGCAACTATTTTACAATACATATGGTTATAAGTGAGCTGTTAGATATCACATTCTCTGCATGATAAACTTAGATATTGCTATTTCTGCATTACGTTTCAAGAGTGGTGAACAGTTAAAGCTAGCCACTACTAGTACTTATTAGCCCAGCAATCATTACATTTAATAAGACCAGTCACAGAGCCATTTATGTAAGGAGTTATAAATTAAAGTTAGAGAATAACTGTCGATAATTCCTTTTGGTTCCGACCAGTCATACCATGAACCATCCGTCCACGCATCTATGAGGTGAAAGACATACATGCTCGAGTTTGTTGACAATCCTTTCCCGGACTTAGAAGATAAGAAGCGGAGAAACAATCTAATAGGTCTTTTCTAATTAATTTGACCATAATATTAATCCAAGGCGGAAAACACAGCCTTTATATAATTGAGCCGCGCCATAGGAAAACCAACATAGTTTGTTTGCGACCAGCATGGTTCCAGACCAGCCTGCGCATTCGCGCAGACTGGTCAAGATCCATGCTGTTCGCTAACGGTTTCTCTAATTGCAGTAGGCTTTAAAAGCGAACAGCATGGATCCTGACCAGACTGCGCGGATGCGCAGGCTGGTCTGGATCCATGCTGGTCGCAAACCCACTATGTTGGTTTACTCATGGCACGGCTCCTATATGAATATTTGTACCATAATTTGAATTCGTTATTTGCAAGCTACAGTCAAAATAGGAAATCAAAACACACACACCATCAAAATCGGCTTGGCCACCAGCTTCGCTACGGCAACAACTCCCAAATTAGTTAAGCATTTCAATATATTTTAACCTTTTTTGATAAATCTGTTTCCATGGAAACAAGCCTAAAATCACTAACAGCAAAAAGACTTACAGTAAATACATTCCGGAGTTCATAACTCATCAATATGTGAAAAAAAAATCAAGAAGTATAAAGCACATTCATATTGAAGTGTGAAGAATGTGATTTCATGACATATCAAAACCCTGCATCGATTCCAATTTTCACAGGAGATTTAAAATGATAATGAGCTGCACCATGAGAAAACCAACATAGTGCATTTGCCTGCGCAGTCTGGTCAGGATCCATGCTGTTTGCTTTCAAAGTCTATAGAGAAACCGTTAGCGAACAGCATGGACCCTGACCAGACTGCGCGGATGCGCAGGCTGGTCTGGATCCATGCTGGTCGCAAATGCACTATGTTGGTTTTCTCATGGTGCGGCTCAATGGATAGATCCGATTTTTCTGATAAGGAACGCCCCCCTTGGATAGCGTTGCTATGTCTCACAAGCTTTCTCCAAAATGGCGGATACACATTATACTGCTATGACGGATTCTCTTTTATAAAGTATCTAAATCTTCTACTCATTACTGTAAAAAAGATCAAAAACCTGTCGGATGACGTGCTAAATGAGTCATAATATAATAATATTTAAGGTTACATTAATTTCATGAAGAAAAGTGAGTAAATGTAGCTGTTAAATGTCGGTGCTAATAAGGTCTTCATAAATATGAAAGTCGTAGAATTTGATAAATTTGTTTATTTTGGGACCTCACAAAATGTTCACAGACTATTGGTATAAAGTATAATACACATAATAAGAAGAAAAAAACAGCTAGTTGCGTCCTTGCAAAGAGGAATATGTCTATAAATAAAAATTAAAGTTGAATCTTTTGATTTCACTGAATAAAAATTCTATATGTTCGTGCATGATATTTGTGATTTTACGCAACCGATATATGATGATTCGAAATTTCTTTCATTTCTATATTTGCGAATAAGTACCTGTATATTATTAAAATGTGAATTAAAATCATTGTATTTTATTTTAATATGTTGTATTCTTCTGGAGACTCGACTGATACTGTTAGCTAGAACATCGTTATGCGGTAGAAATTCTGCAATATTTGTGTATACCTTCTAAAGGAATGTCACGCGGTTTGAAAAGTTAAACTTTGGCAGTAGGTTTCACGGTTATCGCCCGCTGCGAACGACAAAAGGAAGCAGATCGATTGTCACATCGGTGTTAATCACAAGAAGAGGGTGCCTGTTATAAGTTGTAATTGATAATACATGTTTTTATTGAAAAGAAGGGGTAACAAATCAGCAGGTGTTAACGTTTTCAATATGCTACACATTTATTCATGTCATTAATTAAATTATCTTATTATTTGATCAGTCAATGCTACAAATTGACCTGTACACAATGATATTTACGGACATCTAAGTTTTTATTAAATAAAGAAGCCACACGGTCATTTAACGCATGTTAATTCTATATTCATTGAGATTTGTATTTTGAAAAAAAGAAAGTTAAGAAATATATGTCTATACAGCGTTACGGAATTTACTGCTCATTGCAATATTAAAACACTCATGCACTCTCACAAACGCACTCACAGACAATATTCCGAGCGCTCTATAAAATAGATATTTCATGTATTAGAACCAGATCATCAACTTATGTTAGTTAGGCATTATTGTTCTATGGTCCTCTTGTTACTGGATACAGTTTTTTTTCTAATTGTGGTAACGCAACCAAGATCATTTTCATAACAAAATCTTTCTTCGTTTCAGTTGGTTCACGCACCATCTGCAACATTAAATAAGGCAAGAAACATGAATAACGCATTCAAAATTACTTCTGATATTCTTAAGGAGAAGAAAAGAAAAAATCAATTCACGGAATATATAGAGCTAGCATTTAAATTCTTACACAGAATTGTTGAGTGTTCATGAAAGTGATAATGATAATGCATTCGACATTGCTTCTGACCTTCTTAGGAGAAAAACAAAAAATTCAGTTCATTGATATTTAGCATTAAAATTCTTTTATAAAATGTGTAGTGTGGCCGAAATTTGGAGATCACCGTTCACATGTAGACTATATATATTATATGCCTTGAAGAATTTCGTTTTCTCGAGTGCAACATCGAATGAAAATCCTGTGACACCTGTCTTAGAACCAGAAAATAGCTGTAATTTCTTAAAATGATACACTTGATAAATGATCATGCTACATGGGGTTTCGCAATTATTTGTTACATGTGGTCACTTCTTTTCTTATTTCTAGAGGTCATATTTACATTTAATATGTAAAGCATCTCTTTTTACACACATTGCCATGTCGACAACGTAAAAGAATACTGTTTTTATTTAGAACTTTACAGTCTGTAGATACTTAGTTACGGTAAGCTTGTGAGACACAATGGCGCCTTAGCAACAAAGTCTGCGGATCGACGGGTAACGCTTTATCTTAATGGCCAATATTATTGGTTTGATTGACAGATCGGATCCATCAATTATGTCACTGTGTTGTGAGATAAATGAAATCCTATTTTTCAAAATTGTGACAATGGGTGACAAATTGTGTCACTGGGTTTAGATTAGCATGTTCTTCGGCAAATACGTGTTGTGCAAAAAAGAACAATGTAAATAAGTATTTCTGCACAAGCACCAGTTGACTTTGATTGTCTGATGTTGTCTGGCATGGCAGTATCTTCTACAGTTGATATATTTTTCAATGTAAATTAGAACTACGACAAAAGGTAATAAATCAAAAGAGTTTCTTGATAAATATGTCAGAATCTGTAAAAGTTAATTAATTTAATTTTCTTTAGCCCATATTTTTAATATTTAATTCTTTTTTAGTGTGTGTGAATTGGTATCTTATTTCATATTAAATTAAACACCATATTCAACTCCTGATAAAAAATATGTTACATTAAATGTTTTCGTAAAATAAATCATTTTCCTAGACATAATGTGACTTTGATATTTATCGGGACATAACTTGATACTAACAATATATATCATAGTTACAGGTGTGCGAACCAAGTGCCTCACGTTCTTTCAAACTTACTGTAGGGAATTCCGCTTAAGACGGTGCTTGGGGGTCGTTAAGGGTGTTGCACTTTTTATTAGCTCAGACAAACCAGGTCCGGTATTATTTGCATTGTTGCGTTCTATGCTTCAATTTATTTACTGTGAAATCATTAATTTTCGTCGGGTACTACTTTTCGTGGATTTCGTGGTTGGGTAAATCCACGAAATTTTGTCCCAACGAACAAGTAAAATTCCCATTCATTTTAGGTTTAAAAGTGGAAATCTACGAATTCATATCCCCACGAAATTGCCGTTTTGACCAAAACCAGGAAATTTCATGCCCACGAAATTAAAGAATTTTACAGTATCTAGATAAAACCCATATTACTGTTTTATATACATTACCGCTAGAAAAGAGAAAATGTGTTCTTAAAACTTCTCAATTTCTTTTATCCTGTCGCATACTATAAAGAGTAACACAAAAGTTTATTGTTCTCTACCACATATAAGAGCTGGCATTAACTAATAACTAAAGCAAAGGGATAAGTTAAGAAATTTACGTACTAACTTTCTCAAGCATTTAGTCCTTTTCAAAGCCTTTTAAAACTCCTATGTTGCAGATAACTTTAAAGTTACTTTTAAAAACCTTGAAATAAATGTATTTGTTAACAAGTAAATTGACCAAATTATCTGTCCTTTATAAAACTGACATTAAAAACGATTTATAGTTATAATTGACTGTAATCTATAGAATCCTACACCATATTTTTGTATTACATTAGTTTTCGTTTGTTGGTTCAGAGTTTACACGTGAGTGCATAGTTATATTTGTATGATGTATTTTATGATTCACGATCATTTCTATCATGAGATAATATTCAAATAAGAGCGAAAATGTAATTTTGTAATTTTCATCATTTTCTGAATTTTCTCTGGTCAGTGGTAATGTACATTAATCACTTTGTGTTATCTTTCTTTATTTAAATATTCTTGTCCAGGGCATAGCTCCTGAACAACTGTACGGCAATTTATTCAAATTGCGCTCACTAAAAGAGTACATATATAGGTAGTGCGAAGTACATGATGTCCTCTTATTTTTCTTTACTATCTCCTTTTACTGAAAATCCAGTCTCATTTTGTGTACGGTATGTTACTTTGTCGTTCATCGACATTTATCCAGATATCACCTATCAGTTAGCAATTCATAAAAAAAATGAAGCAGTATGTGGGACATGCACTTTTTCAAAAGCAATCTCTTGTTTTGGGTAAACATTGTACTGATATCTTATAAATTCTCCGTGACGATTTCGTTTGATGTATTGTGATTAGGCTATATGATAGAAAAAAAAGACAGTTGTCTTAACTTGAGATTTTGAGAAATAAATGAAAGCCTATTTTGATATCTCGAACTTACACTAGCGGACAGATATTTATGACGAATCACAGAATTCACCCGAAAATGTGCATATAATTGCGGAGCTATTTTGATATTTCTTTAAGATATTTATTGACTTACACAAGTGGACAAAAATGGAGGAGCAATTATAAAATTCATCTGTAAATGCGGCAGAAAAAAATAATGAAGGCCTATTGTTAATTCTATAATTTTGATAAAAAGCGGCAGTGAAAAATAATTCCAGACCTATTTTGTATTTGGAGAGAGAATGACTGGCTTACATTAACGGACAAATATTGAAAATGATTCACAGAATTAGTCTGATAATCCGTCCAAGAAAAATAATTGAAGTAATTATCTGATATCTCAAAAAAGGAAAAGAAAGATTTACTGGTTGGCCCAAGAGTTAAACTTATCATTATTTGCATTTAAAGTCTATGAAAAGTATCAAAGGTAGCTATTTTGCTAGGTCCAGATCAAGCATAAGTGTTGTATACGCGTATTTATAATAGTCAAGCATATAAATGCATACACTCCAAAATCAGATATTTTCGCGAGACTAGAAATTAGAAATTAGCACCATAAACATAGCCTCAGAGCCACGCATTTGAAAAGTAGGTTAACAACAAGCTGTAAACTTTAAGGAAAAATATAAAAAGACGGATTGTTTCAAAAACCCAACAAGTACATTTTGATTTTATGCGAAATATAGATAGAGAGTATGGGTGTGTGTGTGTGTTTGGGGGGGGGGGGGGGGGGGGGAGGGGGAGCTAATGGGTAGAAAGGAGACTAAGACGGGCCCATGATAAATAAAGCGAAAGCCAGTCTTCTCTGAAAATGTATATTTTCACAAATAACAATATAACTCGAACAAGAAATATCTTTAAAAATGATAGTCGGCGAATTGTAATAAGGAAAGAAGTTTATGATTTTTTCATCTAACATTCATCTTTCATCTAACATTTTTCAAATTGCAAAACTAAACACCGCACTTTAACCATTTAGATGGTTCTCTTTTATTTTTTTCGCAAAGGTTTCGTAGGGTTGCAATTTTGTTTCGTTTATCCTTAGACGAATAATTACAACAGTAGTTTGATGAAGATTCATAAAGCGGTTCATGAGAAGAGGTCATTAAACGTGTTTATATTTTTAGCTAAATTGGTCCCTATCCCCATTTGTAACAAAATAGCAGGAGACCTTACGATATTGTTACACATCGAGTTTGATAAAAATCCATTACATTTTAGTGGTTAATGCGAAGAAAGGCATATCTACTTTTAGCTATAGTGGTCCCTAATAGGGCCCAAGTTCCTATATAAATAAATTTGGAAGAGGACCTTATAATGATGCTCCAAACCAAGTATGACAAAGATCCACCAAGCTGTTCATGAGACGCTGTATAAAGGCATTTCTAGTTCTAGCTCTAGCAGCCCCTTAAAGGGGTCAAATGTCCCAGCTGAACAAAGTTGGCTGCGGGCCTAATAAAGATGCTACAAATCAAGTTTGATTAGAATACATGAGAAAAATCAATTAAAGGATTTTTTTTATTTATTATTTTTATTTATTTCTAAAATAGGCCAACTGATCCCGCTTTAACAAATAGCATATTCGCTATTCATGAATCTTTGGACAATGACGTCACACCTATAAAAAAGTGAAGGTCAATCAACACATACAATTGCAATTATTTCAATATTTCTGTTTCATAAGAAAAGTTTGACCGTAGTCATATCACGTAGATAAACTGTATGCAGCGTACCTTCATTTCAGTGTAATGAGATTCAGTCATTATATAGCATATATATAATAAAACAGATTTCAACTGAGTTCAATATTTGCATACCATACTTAAGAGAAAGATTCATGTATAATAAATCAGTTAAATAATATATAACCAATATATCAAAGCAAACAAGTACTCATTTTACTATGCAATCTGAATAAGTCACAATAGCAAGAAACATTTTCATATACAGACTACAATTGTAACAAGGAAAATCTTTTAAAAGTGCACTTCTCTACATAAAAAACTCTTATCACACCGTTATTAATGTGATACGCAGACCGTATTCAGCTCTTTCTTTAATTTGATATATGTTGGTATTTAAACAGGTTTTTATCATATTTATTAAACTTACTTATCATTTTGAGATATATCGATATTCTTGCTAAATATACTGAGCCAAAGTTAGCTTTAAAACTGTGAACAGCGTCGTTTAGGATAAACTCTTTGTCTACATTTCACTCAGCGTAGCACATTCAACAGAGTGAAAGAAATTGACATTCTCGTCCAATCAGGCAGAGTGTTGCATAAATCTTCCACTTTGATAAATTATCTATAATGCGTTATCAAGTAGTTTGATTCGCAAATTGAAGTCACGTGGCATAGGTAACGAAAACGAATTTAGACGGCGTCGCCGAAAAACAGTATGCTCTATTACACGACATGTTTCCCTTTAAACAGCTATATTTCCAACTCGAAATTTTAGCAGAAAGCCTAGGTTTCTGATATTTTATTAGAGAGCCGCTAAATTGATAACTTCATAAGTATATGCAATTTATTTCTATGCTTCGTCCAAATGATAAGCTGCCAGATGACCAGACATCAACAGAAAACATTCAAGTAAATGCAGAAAAAGGCAAAAGAAAATGGTTTATGTAATTCTCCTCTCTTATCCGACATACACGATTTTACGATGTGCTGTCAGGTAGAACAAGTTAAAGTGTACGTGTTTACTTTTTAAAATGGTGATGGCCCGACATAATTTAATTTTAAAATTTGCATTTATGTTATATATTTACAACAAAAATTATATGATGATGGATATTCTCCGCGTCCGCAGGCTTTGTGGTGACTTCTTTGTGAGTGCAGTGTATGTCGTAAAAGACGATTTTTTCTTTCGATTTGCATAATTTCAAATTTTCATTTGTAATGTCTGATCTTGCCATGATAATGCCATCAGATTTAATAACACAAACGAGCAAAATAGTTTTCACTATAAAAGAAAGCAGAAAAGAAATCAAAGAGCAGAAATTAAAGCAATTTGTTTCGGACATTACGTGGAAAATTACTTTCGCTCTTATTTTGCTGAATGCTTCAGAAAGAAGGTTACCGTTTTAGTGTGCAGTAGTTTCATTTTATTTTTATTGTTGTCTTTTTAGCTTCGAGCCTCAGTTGCGTAACCCATTTTCTCCGTCTATCTGGTTTCCTGGGTGTCGGAGAACCATTCCCATTGGCCTTACAAAAGCAACATTCATATACATAATAATATGTTACATTTTCTTATTTTAATCTTTAATTTTATTCTAAATTTTGATTTAGTATATTGTAGGCATTGTTATTTGCCACATAAATTTCATATGGTAAAGAGCATAGGCCTTTTTATTCCAAACGAAATTCCGGATAGTTACTGCTTTGCAAAGTTAATCTATACTATTTTTAAACCCATTTTATTGTGTTACTTTTATTGGCATGAATATCAGTAAATTTTATACTAATACGTCTGTATGATTGTTGTATGTTATGTATCGTGTTGTTACTATGTCGTTGTTTCTATATATGAGCCGTGCCATGAGAAAACCAACATAGTGGGTTTGCGACCAGCATGGATCCAGACCAGCCTGCGCATCCGCGCAGTCTGGTCAGGCTCCATGCTGTTCGCTTTTAAAGCCTATTGGAATTGGAGAAACTGTTAGCGAACAGCATGGATCCTGACCAGACTGCGCTGATGCGCAGGCTGGTCTGGATCCATGCTGGTCGCAAAGCCACTATGTTGGTTTTCCCATGGCACGGCTCATATACGTACGTCAAACATCCATTAGCATGGTACTATTTTTAGTTTTATACTTTGATTTTTTAAAGTAAAGTATTTAAATGTTTAACGTTTCATATGCATAATTATAGTCAAACATTTACATAAATGTCACCTAACAATAAGGCAAAATAACTGGCCTTTCAATCATTCAGGCTCGCATTTTAAAGTACCCTTGCTCTATTATCTCAATGTACGTTTCTAACAGGCTAACCTTCAGCAATATCAAAACAATGATCTTTTTAGAGGTGACTGATTACACAATATTGACCATTTGTCCTTCCAAAATACCAATTGACCAGTATATGATTGTGTAACCCGTGTGGTCGACTCCTCCACAAGACTGTCAGAAGTGGGAGGCTAGTGCAAGAAACAGAAGACGCTCCAATTCCAGAAGCTTCCCTGGTTCTTTAGCGTGCCTGGTGTAAAGCACCCATACACGGGATTTTCATCCCAATGTTAGTAATTCTAAGCTTGAGAAGCGGGGCCTCGAACTCACGACCACTGGTTTCGGAGTCAAACGGTGTTACCATTGGACCACCGCGTCCGCTCTACACTTGGGATATAATTTTATTGTTCCTCTTAAACTGTGAGTTTCAGGCCCCTATTCGGGATAAAATCATGTTTGTTGTGTTTCATTCATTGTACATTTTTGTCCTTCCTTATCATTTAACTTGAAAGTATCATACAGAGACCACATTTCTGATTGGAGATTTATCAGAATCATGGTCTTGATAATATCTGAGCTAAGTTTGAAACTCAGTCATTTCGGATGAACAACTATGTAAGTCTGAATTTAAATACAACATTGTGTATGCAATACGCAATACATTTCATTCCATATACCAAAACTTAAAGATTAGTTTCGCATATGGGTCATGATCAGTCAATAATTAGGTCACCAAATACAACAATAAAAATCCTGTTCATACTAGAAAGGCAATGTTGTTTTTTCTATAACATTCATGGAACCCGATCAGACTGTCTGTTTGCCAAGGGTCTACAACAAAAGACACCGGTATCGTCATATTATCTCCTGTTCTATCAGGACTATATACACTACTTTGTTTGGCGCTGAGTTTCCTTTTGCTGTATTTTGCAGCAACGTTCTTACTTAGTTCTATTTATGTGACATATAGACAAACACATTATTGGCTACTAGAGGCCTATTCTTCCTGTAATACACCTGTATCAAATGAAATAAAATTTAACAAATACTTGAATGTTTATATATTTGCTGATAAATCGTTTTATTTGAAGTTTATTTTAGTATACCAAACACGCAGTCAATTAACAATTTACTAACACAGTCAAACCTGTGTTAAAGACCACCTCTGAACAGAGACCACTTGGCTTTAAAGACCACACGGTTTGTTTCCCATTTTTACATTTACAGAGTATCTTAACCTGTAAAAATAAGACTACCTCCCACAAAGACCATATTTTGGTTCTCCCAAGTCAGGTATTCCAACGTTTTGGCTACATATCATTGAATAATACTAAAAAACAACAGATATAACTCAATAGCAGTATAATAGACGCAACATCATAGAGGATATTAGTATGCATTTAGTACATTTGAATTAGAAAGAATTTGAATGTTAAAATATAAATCATTTATAACGTGACGTATAATGTAAAGATATCAAAATGGTACAAAAAGTTCATGTGAAAATTAAGAAAACAAGACGAATAGGAAATCAAAGCCTTGAGATGTCTGGTGGTTGCGGGTTTTGCTAGAGTTATTTTCATTTTAAATGCCAATCTATAAATATACATGTATAAGATACAAATACTAATGTGCCTCATATCTAAGATAAACTCTGCTTGACCTTACATGAACAGCTGGAAGTCGGTGATGTAACCATAGGCTGTAATACCTAATCATTGACAGATCTTATATAATATAAATGGCCAGTGTGAATGGATAGAGGATGGATAAGAACTGCTTGATCATTGATAATTCATCCGCATTGTTCATGAATGGGACTACTTTGTGTAGCACATGAACTTGGATGTGATTTGGAATCAAATAAAGATGCTACATGATTGTCAGAAATACACTTAACTTTGGTAGCGGGATAAACCCGCAACCAAAAAAGATATTAAGAAAATGAATGATTAAAGAACTACATGTTATATAATAATTTTGAATCGAGTCCTTTTGGATATATGGAAGGAAAGGAAAGAAAAAGACTTCTGAGAGTTGTATATTGTGTCTCAAAATTATGATGCAGTATAAATGTATACTACCAACAAAGGCTGTTACTGATTGCTATTTAATTATAGGTATTGCTCTACAAACACAAGTCATTTATTATCTACAAATGAGTAAATATCTAATATAGAAATGTTTTAATGAAAAATAGGCATCGGGTACATTCAATGAATTCAAATTTATGCCGTCCGAAAATTCGAAGTTATTACTTACTGGTAAACCTAATGAAATTTAAATTTATTCCGTCCGAAAATTCGAAGCTGTTATTTACTGGTAAACCTCATGGGTGTGTGATCTGATTCCAGAGTAATTGTTCGTCATTTACGAAATAGAATAGAAAAAATAAAAGTAGAAAGTTTAAATATATGAATATTGAAACGAACGAGTGCTATTCAAGATTAGTATAAACAACATTATGTTTTCTTGCAAAAGATTTATTTAAAACACACTCAACGAATTCCAAACATTGACGAATCATATTCCTGAATAAGAAATCCATCAAATGACTATTCTTACATAAAAAGTAAATTAGACAGTACATTTTTCTTCTATGTTTGTATATTATTCTGTAAAATTATTTATCATTTTAACCGTTGTCATGCATATCCCAAGCATCAGTCCGAATAGATACACGGATATTCCCATACCTATACCTAAGTTAGTGGTCTGATCAAATTCATGTAAACAAACGTACACACTTTGATGCAATGCTGAAGAGCCGTTGGCCGTTCTTTCTGCTGTATTAAATGTAAATATTGTTACATTTTTGACCTTGAAGAAAATACTTAAACAATCCGAATATTCATATTCTTCCGGTAGTAATTCGACCTGTTTACAGAAAAACAATTTGCTGAGAAACATCTCCTGATCGGTCAACTCTAGAAGAGAATCTAAATTTGGAACTAACAGCATATCGGTAACGTTGTTGAAGAGAGTGGCATAGTTACAAAGTGCCGCCTGCTTTGGCGCATATACAAAATAATCAGTAATATTTATTCCGAATTTCAATAAATCATCTCTAAAAGTCTTAAGATAATAAAAATACTCATTTAGACTCACTTCGAACGAAATACTTGTGTTCAGATACTCAATTTCCCATTGATCCAGTAAAGCCCTCGCTATTGATTTGTGCAAGTTGTGAGGATCGACCGACTTAAAGGGGTAAATAGCTTTAACAACTACATATTCAACTACCGCCTGGTCTTTGGAGGGTTGATAAAGCACTACGAAAGTCCATCTTCTCAAAGTCTTCCTTCTTATCCAGCTTGCCTTATTGTCGTATTTATTCTGTTTTGGCATGTTTTTGAAGAATGAAGTTGGTAGTAATGCGTCATTGCTCAACTGGGTTAGTTTCAACATTACTGCAAATGGGCCACCAATCCATGTTTTGGAATAATAACTGCATTGGTTGTCTCTTAGGAGTTGTCCCGTCGGACATTTAAGTGGACGGCACGATTGCTGAAATGTAGAACACTAGATACAATTTGCTTGGAAGAATATTTAACATGTGAAATAGGCAGAGTTAATTACAACCAGACACCTTCTCTTATTTGCAGATTTTTTTTTTCATTTGAAATTACACTTTATACAGAATCTTTTTATAACCTGAATGTCTAAACATTACACAAACGAATTTTCATAATCATAATAGTTTAATTTTTAATTCAAGAAAGATTTCTTAAGCCTGTGGATTTTTAATTATACATTTTATGAGCAGCGTTCTGACTCAAGTTGACAGTGTTATATGCCAAAGTATGGTAAATAAGTGCTTATACTCCAATTGTTTATAAATGAAGGTTTTATTAGGTGTATCGTGCTCAAGATGTTGGTGACATAAGGATATTATTACCGGTATTATAGGTCGTAAAGTGGTGAATAAGGGCTTTATCTACTAGCACCATCTCCCAATTTAGGTGAATAATGGTTCTAATAAGCAGTATCTTACCCGCATGTAGGTGCATAAGTATCCTAATAAGCAGTATCTTACCCGCATGTAGGTGCATAAGTATCCTAATAAGTAGTATCATACCCGCATGTAGGTGCATAAGTATCCTAATAAGCAGTATCATACCCGCATGTAGGTGCATAAGTATCCTAATAAGCAGTATCTTACCCGCATGTAGGTGCATAAGTATCCTAATAAGCAGTATCTTACCCGCATGTAGCTAAATAAGGGCTTTAATTACCAGCGTTAATCCCCAATGTAGTCGAATAAGTACCCTCATTGGTAGTCCAATCTCCGCATTAGGTGAATTAGGCCTTTAAAGCTCAAATGATATGTGAATTGGTAGTATTGTCTAAATAAAGTGCTGTACGTAGCAGTGTCATCTCCCAATTTATAGGAATAATGGTTCTGATTACCAGTGCAAGTTCCCGACGTAGGTAAATTAATTTAATGCTCTAGTTATAAGTGTTATCTCCCAATAGTGAATAAGGGTTCCAGTTACCAGCGAAAAATCCCAAAATATGTAAATCAATTTAGTTCTCCAATTTACAGTGTCATTTCCAAATGTAGGTGAAAAAGGGTTCCAGTTATCAGTGCAAGTTCCCACAAGCAAGTAAACTAATTTATTGCCCTTATTAGTAAAGTTATTTCCCACTGTAGGTGAGTAAGGGTTCCTCTTACCAGTGAAGCGAATGTAAAGTAATTTAGTGCTCTAATAAGCGGTGAAACTTACCAACTCTTTGTTGGATAAGGACCCATATTTAAATTAGCTGCGCTGTATACAAAAGGTTCTCAAAATGTCATTTCAAATTGTGATAGTTGTACTCGCATATTTAAAGTCATATTATTATACATTTGAACATATCAATTACATATAATATTCGTATAACTTGGTGCCATGGAGCTTGAAGTTTCTAATACTTTTTCATACCTCTGATTAACGGATAAAATAAGACGGAACTTGCTATTATCTTGCCTGGTTGCATTCTATGCTACCAAACGGTCTTCTCAAATTATTATAGATCTGAGCCGCGCCATGAGGAAACCAACATAGTGACTTTGCGACCAGCATTGATCTAGACCAGCCTGCGCATTCGCGCAGTCTGGTTAGGATCAATGATGTTCGCCAACGGTTTCTCTAATTGCAATAGGATTTGAAAGCGAACAGCATGGATCCTGACCAGACTGTGTACATGCGCAGGCTGGTCTGGATCCATGCTGGTCTCAAAGTCACTATGTTGGTTTTCTCATGGCTCATTTTATTAACTGTCACAACAGCAGTCTTTTAATACTGTGTGACGACCGTTAAAATAATGCAATTCAAGATGAATAATTAAATCTACATTATCTATCATTTCTTCAGCTCTTTTTAAAGAAGTAACCTCTAAAAAGGGAAGAAAGGTGTAAAATATTGAATCGAGATATTTACCGTGAAGGATGGGACCATGACGCTGTTTTGTAGGCAAATATCCATTCCCTTAACATCTAGTGAAGTTGAAGCCAAATTACGGTCCGAGCTTGTACTATCTAGTAGAATTGTTAAACCGGCATGAGAGACGGAAGGGAATTTGTAACCGTCTCCTTGACTTTGCTTTGGGCAGTGCATCTCTCCTATAAATTCCTTACTAAGATTTATATTGCACATGAAACAATAAACATTTGCATAAGACTGCAGAACTCCTGGAATTGTGAATGTAGCATTGAATAGTTCGCAAAGGTCCCAAAAATGTTCACGTTTTGTCATATGATCAGTGAGGTTACACTGCCTTATAACGCGAGGCGAACATGACATTCCATCTAAATCAACTTCAATGGGAGGAATATAATACGGAAGACATTCAGAAAAATCATCCGAAACTGTTATACTCTTAAACTGGTCTATGAATTCAGGGAGGATGAAAGGCCATGCCGTGAATTCCCGGTCAAAATTACCACTTTAGATTTTCGCAGTAGAGTACTGTGGCAAGTCTATATCTGCATGTAGTTTTCGTGTGGCTATCGGTGTGTAACATTAACTTATTTGCATTGACCGTTAATTATAGGCTATAGCATTTACTTTTATCCATCGGTATTTAACAAGTTAGAAGAGTTAAAGACCCACCAATACCTAGTGGTCTACCTTTTCCTCCCACATGAACTGTATGCAAATAATTCTGGTAATACTGGTATCATACAAATATTCTACAAGATGACAGGTGGACAAGCTCAGTCTGGTTTTCATAACTTCATCTGCAAACTTACTCAGTCATTCTCTTCTCAGTATAGTTTTATAAAAAATAGTACAATAACTATCTTACACTGTATATAGAAACAATGTGTGGTCTAAACTCACCTTAATACACGAAGTACCGCGCATACTACTACATTAATTGAATAATATATTTAGTAATACATTGTCTTAGCCTTATATCTGTTACTGTCAAACTGTAATTAGACACTTGTTATTTCTCATTTCTCCATACAAAAATGTATAATTACAATTATGGAACAATCTGACTGAAGTACTTGATCTTCTAAACGAAGATCCGAGAATGACCCATTCTTAATCGTCTTCTGTACATTTTGATTTCCAGAATTGCTATTTTTATTTTACGCAATTCTATTTTTGTTTATTTTAACCAATGAGAAAAATGTGTAGGCTGTCAGAGACTCGAATCCGAGACCAGTCGCTTACAGAGCAAGTGCTCTACCGACAGAGCTAACGCTTTACCGACAGAGCTAACCGGCTGACACTTTACGTCATAAAAAATGTAACTATCAAAAACCCAGTCTAAATATAGATTTTTTATTCTTACAAAATGTTGTAAGTAAGCCTTCTGTCTGGCTAACGGAATGGTCGTCAGAACGAGGCTATCAATAGCACGTTTTTAGATCCTAAGTATAGCGTAATAGGAGATGCACTTTAGTCAGACAGCATTATGGAAATACAAAAGGTTACAGTTAGTTAGTGGTGTGTCTTTAAGGTAACTTGACAATAGCCACTACTGACCTTGACATTTTAAAGGGATTAGTACAAATATATATAACTCTCAAAGTTAGAATTGAAGCTCAAACAAGAGATGGCACTATTAGTGACAAACGCCCCCGAGGTTTGTCCAAGAATGCTACAGTTTGATGCGCAAAATATGCCAGAATAGTTAAGGTATGACTAATTTTTCGACAAGAGAAAAAATTTCTCCGAAGGTAACCTTGACCTTAGAGCTAGGGCCTGGGTCTTGAACATGACACACTAACTCATCATAGAGAAAATTGTGACAAATAATGTTTGATGATGGCAGAGTTATTGACTGGACAAGAAACATAAGTGTTAGCTTTTTAATCTAAGTTTGACTTTGACTTTGAAACTAGAGATTTTGGACTTGCGTCTGACACGTCAACGTTTATGCCATGTAATTTTAAAATGTCTTCATCGACGGAATAGGTATGGAACTGACAAGAAACACACCATGTAAACCGTTAACCTCTAAATGTGACATCGATCGTGGAGCTAGTGGTCTGGTTGTCATGCACGAGACGTTTTCTCGTTATCGGGGAATATTTCTGCTAATTAATTTCGAAATTTCTTGATTAATGACAGAGTTACGAACCGGATATGAAACAGACCCTTTTAACCTTTCACTTGACTTCTAAGTGTAAACTTGGTCTTGGAACTAGAGGTCTGGGTCTTGCGCGTAATCATTTTGTGGGGTCGAATCTACGTGAGTTTGTTTGATGTTTTGTCTGTGTGTGCGTGTGTGTGTGTGTGTGTGTGTGTGTGTGTGTGTGTTTTCTTTTCGTTTTCATTTTCATTCCCATATTTTTGTTTCATTCTTTGATGGTTTGTATTTGTATGTATGCCTTTATATAAAACAACAGTATGTTTATTATTTGCATGGCTTAAATGCATGCATTTAGTCAATATCGTCTTTGATATAATGGTAAACTTTTCTGACCTGCCATATCGGCTTATGATAGTGTTGCCACATAGTTCATGAAGGAATCTGAATGTTAACGAGAAAAATAATAATGTCGATGGTGAGTTTCGAACCCACATGGTAAAAGATTTGTTTAACATGGACTGTATGCTTTACCACTGAGATAATTTGCAATTGGTACAAAATCTTAAAATATTTAGATTGTAACATGATTAATGACAGAGTTACGAATCGGATCTTAACCTTTCACTTGACTTCTAAGTGTAAACTTGATCTTGGAGCTAGGGGTCTGGGTCTTGCGCGTAACACATTGCCTCCTTATGGTAAACATTTATGCCAAGTTGTTTCAAAACCCCCTCATAGATAACAGAGTTATATATCGGACAAGTAAAGATCTATTATGATATGACTTTTAAATATGACACTAATTTTGGAGCAAGGGATCTGGGTCTTGCGCGTGACACATTGTCTGATTATAGTTACCATTTATGCCAAGATATTTCAAAATCCCTCCATGGATAGCAGAAATATGGACCGGACACGAAAATAACCCTGTTAACTCCTTGACCTTGGAGCTAGGGTTCTCATTTTGATAAACATTTATGCTAAGTACTTTTAAAACCTCTTGATGAATGGCAAAGTTACGATCCGGACACAAAAGAGACTGTTTGACTTCTAAGTGTGACCTTGACCTTGTAGAAAGGGGTCTGAGTGTTACACATGAAACGTCGTCTCATTAAGGTTAATATATTTATGCCAAACTATTCTCATGGATGACAGAATTACAGCACGGACAAGAATTTACAGAGTTACGGTCGGCATTAAAATCAAAGAACATACTGTAGTGTAAATAAAAAATTATTTGCTGAAACATATTTAAATGATGTTAGGATGTTATCATTAAATAAAATCCTAAAATCATCTAATGTTTTTCTTTCTTTTTTTTTTTTAATAGATATTGATATATACTTAATCACTTCATAACAACATAATATATTAGGCCCTAACAAAATCTGAAAAATGGATTCCTCAGAAGCAACGAGGACAAAACAAATAGGAAATATTGCAGACTCGATTTGACTGATAGTTGGTTTACTTTGTACGCTAGTCAGCAGTGTACATGTATTTAGATAATTTACAACCATGCTTTGCACGGAATGAATTTGCAACCATGCTTTGCACGGAGTGTCATGGATCAGAGGGATAGACTGGCTATATTCATCACTAAAACACGGCAAACTGTATGAAATCTAAAGTGGTAGGATATTCATGGCATGGCTGTCGTGCTGAAAGGCACGTCATTGCTTTACGCCATGGTACAGCATCTGAAGCATTGTTACACAATGCACAGTAAGCATTTATATAGATAAATCCTTTGGTGGGAGAAAACATCGGATGTATATCAGAAGAGTTTTGTCTGCAACTCATACCAGAAGATTGTGCCATTACATCGCATTCAATGACCATCCTGTAATGAGGTGATTTTTCTAAAATTAGTCTAACACTTTCTTGGACTTGTGTAGTTTTTTTTTTCAAATGAATGCCTGCAGATCATATTTTCTCCGTTTCCATATTCACCTAATTGCGTGAAACAACAATCTCCTCGTAAACTACAATCAGGCTTACAAGAGCACGAATGACAGCACGGTTTGTATTCGTCAGAATATGGAAATTCGGAAGAAGCGTTGTGGTCACAAAACGACGAATAGGGACACAATTCCTGTAAATCTAACATCTTATCGAATACTGAAAATTCATTTGAAGCAGCCATTTCTACGTGTATTCTTGTCATGATTAGATACCATACAAGGTGTCTTAAACGTTTGTGATTCATATCTCTGGAAAAAAAACTGATAAAAATGAGACATATCTTAAGATAGAAAAAGTAACAGAAAACGATATCCATGTAAAACACTAGTCATTGAAAAATAATATACTTTAAGGGTTATTTTGCATATTACACTTTTTCTGTATACATGCGCATTCAACCATTCTGAATGTTTTTGTTTGTTGTTGTTGTTGTTGTTGTTTTTTTTTTGGTTTATACACAGACAGAAAAACACCATAAAACTTTATTAATCAATGGGGCAGCATTTTTATTCCAATATTGACATGTGTACTGAAACAACCATTTCGGTGTCACAAGTGATCTTTCTAACACATGATGACTATGATAATTTCATACACTGATAAGGTTGTAATTGAACAAATTACATACTAAACAAGCAGACAGGGACTTCGAAATAGAATAAAAAATCTTGAGATGTAAAATCACATTTTCTTTTGGCAAATTTAAGGTAGAATTTAATTAAACCCTGATTTTTCAAAACTTCATAATATATTTGGAAAATTCAGCAAATAAAAAAAGATAGGGTCGTGTGCTTGATTTTTTGCCAGACTGATTTGAAAAACATTTGGACCTAATGTCAGCTTTCATTATGGGAAAATCACAGCCTTCATATCATTTCTGGGAATAGAATTTTTTCTACAATGTAGATTTTAATGAAACTTCTTACAGTTGTAAATAAACATAATATGTTCTATAATATGGTAAAATAAAGTTTATAGGTCCGTGTGCTTGTTTTTTTTTAGATATTTGACTCTGATTAAAGTGAACCGCACGTTTTAAACTAATTTTAAAACATTAATGCATAAAATGATTTTCATTTCGGTACGCCCAATCCAGGCATTATTCTACATTTTCCGGATAAATGACGTTACGCCATCACTTCCACGCTATCAAACGTGCAGAAATACCTTAAGTCAATTTCATTTTTCAGTGATATTTTGTGGTATTGTTGATATCATCGCACGAAAATGGAACAGAAAAATAGACAATAAAAATATTAGTTAATGTTTCGAAGCAAGACATCCTCACTAACGTAAAGAATATTGAGTATTCATTATCAAGTTGTTTTGTTTTCTTAATCATTCGTTAATACAAGTTCACATACTCACTTGTACTATTAAAACATCTAATCTACTCAAACTGTTTTGACTAGTTAGGTTAGAATGTTAAAATCACATTTATATTTTGCAAAGGAAAGATCTTGTCGCAGTTTGCCGGCATTCATTGATATTGCTAAGGAGAAATGACACCAAACCACTTTGGACAAACATTAATTGGGAAGTGCCCTAAATAATGTTGATTACAAGTAGTGTTAATGGGTTTGTAATTAAAAAGAAAAGACATTATTTTTTTAAAAAAGAACTGTCGGGTATAGCCATTACCTACTATTAATTATTAAAACTATTTTACTGGATGAGTCTATGAGTATAATGTTCTAAGAAACACTGCTCGTTATATTATTTTTCAGTTCTTTTATAATTGGTCAACATCCTTTACTTTTTAATTGTGCGATGACGGAACAGATAAGGGACTTCATGACAATAAGCTCCTTACACGCTTTGCACTGGTTTTAAAATGTCGCGCCCTTAATGTCACTTCTATGAGTGCTGTGGCTTCTGCAAAGTCATTGAACGCATTCGCTGACAGTTTCGTTGCTTTTATTTGTGTTATCGTTACTTTGACACATCTGTCCTTTAGAAAACCTGTTCATGTCTACAGGATTCATTTCGCGGGGAATACTAGTAATTTCAATTATACAAAATTTCATATATTCCAGAAACATGAGAGAGGTAAAATAGTTGGGTTTGGCACCAGTAAGCTAGCGGTGACATTTGCCACCGACAGTTTGTTCTTATTTCTTCCCTTCTAAGCTTCGTTTATTGTTACATTAAATGTTTAAACGTCTGCAGAAGCCCGCGCGAAAAATTGTGACCGAGAGCGAAGATGAATTCTGTGAGAAATTAGATAAAAACATACCGACTGAAAGTTACCAAAATCATTAATATGGTTCCTTAAAAGAAAAAATCACACAAGCTGCAATTCTTATACATTCACGGTTATTGACAACAACTGAATCGACGCTGTAAGGGAAGTAAACTCTGGGAGAAGCGAGGGCACGCATTGTTTGGGGCAGACCGTCTGGGGTTGGTAACTGATACAGCTTTAAACATACTATGGGTTACATTGTTTCTTTTCTGCTACAAGAGGAAGTTATTATGGAAGAAAAAAGACGCAGATGCCTATTGTCAGTCTGCGCAGAAATACATATATACGTCCCTAAATAAATATCATGTCTAAACAGCACGTGAATTGCCTTGTTTACACACGATTTTCCTCCCGTTAATACATGGACAGATCCAATGAAAAAAATAGCTTTTATGCAAGAACAAGTACAAATTAACCCGTCGGAAATGCTTTACTGGAGGCTGTACTACTTGAAGACAACATCTCCTGCTCGAATTATATCTATTGTTATTTTTTCTTTATTGCATCAATATCATCCGACGTTACATCAAGAAATTGTCGTTTAAGATAATGACGTCATAAACGATGGTAATGAATCGTTCATACAGAATGATGGTGCTTGTTTAAAATAGTTTACAGAAACAGGTTAAAATACTGATAACCAAATGATACTGTATGGATGCGGACAAAGGCAATATTCTATGAAAAACACATTCATGGATATCAAATTTTGACGATTATTTTAGCTCTTCCTTCAGGTTGGTATCTCTGTTTCAAAATTGATGGATTGACTCAACCACGTTATAAAAGTAACAACGTCAAATAATCTTTTCATCTCCGGAATTCGAGGACGAATTTCCGATTTGTGGAGTTGAATAAGTTTCAGGCTAGCTCGGTCGGTAGAGCACTCGCCTTGGAAGCGAGGGGTCACGGGTTCGAGCCCCTGAATGACTGCACATTTTTCTCATCCTGTTAATGTATCCATAAAAAGTATGGAGATATTGTAGAATCATTCGCCACCTTTTGCGCCCTAATAAAAGTATTCCGCATAACGTATTACAATTTCGACTTATTTTTCAAAAATCGCACGACCTAGACAGTAGTTGTCAGTGGTCACTGGTAAAAACAGTCTTTTAAAAGACAGAAAGTCAAAATTTCAAATCCATTGAGTTGAAGAATAACAATTGTCTCCAGCAGTGGATTTTTTTTTGGATTAAAAGTCGCACCCACATCGACGAGGGGCAAGTGATTTGAAGTCAGTTGCCCCTCATCGATGTGGGTTCGAGCCTTACTCGGGGCGTTGAATTCTTCATGTGAGGAAGCCATGCAGCTGGCTTACGGAAGATCGGTGGTTCTACCCAGGTGCCCGCTCGTGATGAAATAATGCACGGAGGGGCACCTGGGGTCTTCCTCCACCATTCAAGCTGGAAAGTCGCCATATGACCTATCATGTGTCGGTGCGACGTTAAATCCAAAAAAAAAATAAATAGATAAAATCCACTGCTGGAGACAATTGTTATTCTTTAACTCAATGGATTCAAAAGTTCGCAATATACAATAAGGTAGCATTTCAGACATTTCATGTCGTCAGAACATGCGATAAGCTTTCGTGTTCCTTTGCTTTTAACACGCGGGACAAAGGTTACTATGTTGTAACATGGCACTGACTGCGACCAATTGTTATGTTATACCTTTTCTTTTGTTGAAGTTTCTGGCCGCCAATCAACAAAGCGCGATACGTGCATTCGTTCATGCTCTAAAGTAACTGAAAGTCGCTTAGCACAAAAATGGGCTACTTATTTTAACATATACTTTTTATCAGGTATAATGCTTAACTAAGGCGTGTTCGTGACTAAATTTACAATATGCCTGTTTCAATCAAAAGGTGTTAAAGTGAACATATGTCAGATGTAAAGTATTTGTCCTGAAACTTATCAAACAATTTTTTTTTGCAATGAACTGAAATTTGAAAATGTAAAATGCCAGTAACATTACATATGCATATTTCACTTTGAAGCTTAATTGTCAGGAAAATGCAACAGCATTTTAAACCACATTTAAGTGTTACCTTCGAATCATAGTGTACAAGATTGTATTATATATATATATATATATATATATATATATAATATGTATTCCAACTTTATATTGCACATTCCAACATCCTACAGAATTCTAGTTGAACATGTTATCGAGGATCCTTTTTATAGTAAACTCATGAAGATCTGTGCAAGATTTCTATTTTATAATATTGGGTAAAACAGCTGATCTATTACGTATATATATCATTGTTTAAAATTTTATTCCGTTTTCTTTTCACACGCAATACGTCAAATGTTGACAGTTTATTCTGAAAATTTATCACATATTTATCTTTTATTTGAATTTGTAAATGCAAATGGTGATTTATTATTCTAACACGACCAGCAAATAACCTACATACATGAGCAAAATCAATCTCGGGTTATTCTGCAATAAACCACTCGCGTGCAATAACGTCATCTAATCCAGGTGAGTAGCACGGTCGCAAAAAGTAGTTACCATTTTTCTAACACTGTTGATACTATCATGTCGTGTTAGAATCGAAAATATAAGTTCCCAAGTGTGGTATATAGTAGAACAACCAGAGTTTTGCGTTCTTATGCGAAACAATGTATGATTTAGGCCTACGGCCTCCGTGATGTATTCTTACGCATTAGAACTCAGGTTATTCTACGATAAACCACGTTTGGGAACTTATTATTTCTTAAATAAAAAGCAAGATTTCTGTGATATTATTTTGAAATACTTAAACCAGCAGTTCTTTGACTGCTGAAGACCCTCGAAGCTCATCTACAGCCATACATGGTAAACATGCCCACATTCCCCTGTGATCAGGTTTTATAACGTAGCCAAATGAACTTTAGGGTTCTGTAGCGGATTCCCGTAGATCTTTTTTTTTGTCTTTTATCGGACAAATAGCTTTTCACAAGAAGTCTCGAAGATAAAAACTCGAAAACCGTACTTGTCAATTGAAAGTCATGTTTAAAACGCTGTAGAATGATACAAATTAGGGGTTGTGATTTATCCGGCAGAGAGTTATTTCAGAATTTTCGTTAATTTCAGGTTTTCAGATGTTTATATTACCACCACTACAAAACTTTATATATTTGTTATTGATTTAATAACTTTTATCTAACATGCGGTAGGAACATGCGAATTCTAAAGAATACGTAAAGAAATGCACTACACTACTTAGAATGGACGACATATATTAAATTATTCACGTTTTTCATCGTCTGCTAACTATTTTTGTCTCCAGTTCCCGGTAGTTATTTTACCGCGTTTTCTGCTTGCATTTCACGATTTTCTCATGTTTTCAGTGCACTATATAAGTGATTGTTAACTGATATTCTTCACTCGAGGTTGAATATTTGACAGCATAACAAGTATTTTGATTATTTGTTTATTCTCGTAAGAAAACTTGACAAACCCTTCTGAGACGAATATTCAGTTTTTGGACATCATTTGCATCTGGAAATGAACACTCAACGTATTACTCAGTGAAAAAGGTAGCAATTTCGGAAAGGTAAAGATTTATTACTTTTTTCTATGTTCCGTAGTGTTTGTCAAAATGAATATTTTTAGTTTGAAATTTTGACACGTGTAACGGGAATGTCCTAGAATTTCTCAACATACTGTTTCCACAAAATGAGACATTTCATATTGCTTAAAGTTTTGATTTTGGCTAGAATATCTTTTACAAAGATTATTGACATGTAAGGTTCATCAACGCTAAGGGATATATGCTAATACGGATTTACAAAATATCTTGTTTTAATTTCGGCCTACTGTGTACTTGAATTAGTGGTAATGTTGGCTGTAGAAATTTGAAACAGTTTATCTGTAAACATTGTGAATATTTTAAGCGGCGGATATGTTACTTATATAGCAAAATTGTAAGTGACTAACTTCATAATCCTTTGTGAATCGGTTTTTATAACCGCAGAGAATGTTTTGGTAGTGTCGGGTCACGAAGTTTTCGTGCAAATGGTGCAACAAATTACTCCGTCTGGTCAGGATGTTCAAATAAAGAAAACGTGCATATTAAAATCTGTTATCTGTTTTGTATATTTTCAGTTAGTTTTATGGTACATGTGCACAAGGTTTGTATAACACATATTGATGCGTTTATTTGTTTTTTCTCTGTGACTTTGCAGATGTTTTCATGCTTAATGTGTTAATTTATTGTCAATGTTATTTTATATAAATTCATGATGAAAAAACCTGCTATTGAAGGAAAGTAAATATTACATGTATATACTTCTGGGACGAGTTTTGTGAACTAGTAAATAAAAGGTGTGCATATTGTATCAGTAAGTAGAAGCGAAGCATACGTTTTCGTACTTTAATTTATCGGGCGTAAATGATTCAGTGGTTACAGCTCGGTGGTATTTAAAGCGTTTACAATTCGATTTAATATTAGATATGTTAATTATTCTTTTTTCAGATGATGCTATTAGCTTTTAGCATACTCAGAAAAAACAACAATAAAAGATGCTGATTGATTTTGAATCGTGTGATGTTGTGATTAGCACAGAAGCTTTGACTTGCTTAATGTAGACCATGTGGCGGATATGTTTTAAAGAATGAAATTGCATTGAAAAGATAAGTATATGTTTAGATAAATTTGGTTTTTAAAGCTACCTGCCCATAGTTTAGATGAAAATTTTCACTGTTAATCTCAGCCATGTTTGGCATAGAATGTATATATGACACTGAAAAAATGATGAAGTCGGTGAAAATAAAGTTAGATATTGGAAAAAATGCAAGAATAATGTAAATTGGCTGAATTACTTCAAAGCGTTGAAACGGTTTGTTCCTTCTGCACAATATATTTGGTTATTTCTAAAGAGGCACCACAAAATAACTGTATTCTTTTGTATTTCCATGATGGTAATTATACATGCTTTGCATGAAGAAAATGAGAGATAACAAGTATCTAGTTACAAATTGACAGGGACATATATTAGGTCAAGACAATGTGTGTAATGTCTTAACATTTTATTGAATTACTGTAGCAATATGTACATAAATCAGTGTATTTAGTTAAATTTCGATCACATTTTGTTTCCACAGTTTAAGATAGTTATTCATATATAATTTTGAAACTATGCTGAATAGAGATTTACTGAATAAGTTTGCAGATGAATTTTCAAAACACATTTATTCGGGAAAGGCCTAAATTGTCCGCCTAAAATCTTGTAGTATAGCTGTATTTTAAGAATGATTTTCATGAAGATTTTGTTGGTGAAAAAAGTAGGTCACTAGGTCGTGGTGGGTCTTTAAGAGTATCTTGCAAAAATCTTATGCCACTAGTCACTTAAGAGAACCCTCTTGTTACGGAATTTTGAGAAAAAATATTAGAGATGATCAGCTTAACGTAGAGATCGTTTCTTGATGTGCAATTCAGCATTCAGAATTTGTTAGAACTATGATGAAAATTTAGTATTTGTTTTTATATTTCAGTTATGTTGATTTTGAATCGTGTGATATTGTTTAGCACAGAAGCTTTGATTTGCTTAATTGTAGACCACGTGGTGAATATGTTTTCAAGAATAAAATTGCAATGAAAAAGATAAGTATTTGTTTTAGATAATTCGGTTTTTAAGGCTACTCGCCCATTGTGTAGATGAAAATTTTCAATATGTTCATTTCTGCCATGTTTGGCATATGACACTGAAAAATGATGAAGTGGGTGAAGATAAAAGTTAGATATTGGAAAAAATGCAAGAATAATGTAAAATGTCTGCATTATTTCAAAAGGTGT
The DNA here is from genome assembly GCF_021730395.1 of Mercenaria mercenaria. Classification (NCBI taxonomy): domain Eukaryota; kingdom Metazoa; phylum Mollusca; class Bivalvia; order Venerida; family Veneridae; genus Mercenaria; species Mercenaria mercenaria. The sequence goes on from NC_069378.1 coordinate 43,020,809, forward strand.
TGCAACTGTTTATACTTTCTGCACAATATATTTGGTTATTTATGAGAGTATCTTGCAAAATTCTATGCCTATAAGTTTGTACCACTAGTCATTTTAGAGTACTTTTATGGATTTTTGAGACAATTTATTACTGAGTTAGTTATGTTGCTTTACTTTGGCCGTACTTCGTAAATGTGAGCTATATTTCGTGCATTAGTACGTTTTCTGCCATTAAGTCATGCACTATTGTGCTGACTGTCTTATTACAGTTGTGTGAAAAAATCAGCTACAAAAATAGGTACATCTGTGAAAGATAATGTTTTATATTAAGCTGGTTTAAAGAACAACCGTGCTATGATGCATTTGTTTTTACATTTTTGCCGTACTTTGAGACCACTGACCGTTTTATTTTTGTTATACAATGAGAGTTTTACATGCAGATCAATCTTGAATCTATTGATTGTTGTTTCCAGATGTCGTGATTAGGAAAACGTTGATTGGTGGATGATATGTATTTAGAAGTTGTTGGGCTAACAAAAAACTACAATGCACGAAAAATCTGCTATGAAAATATGAAATATCTAATATATAATGTTCTTTTCAATGACGGATTATTACGTTTTGATATATTCAGTTGTTTTTAAAATACGACCGTGCTGTGAGGGTGTTTGTTCTTGTAATTTTTCGAATATGAGGCTACTGTCCGTTTTACCTTGGTTTTTACACCAAATTATAATCATTAATCCATTAATTATTTTAGACGTGATAACCGCAACATTGTTTGGCTGACATATATTTCAGAAGTTTTCAAACTGTAGTTATTAGCTTAACGAAGAGATTGTTTGATTGATATCCTGTTCAGATGTTTTAATTAAGAATATGTGAGAACTGCGACGGAAGATAAGTATTTGGCTATATTGCGGAAATAGTGACCGTATTACTTTGGTCGTGCTGGGAAAGCATTTGCGTTTCTTGGTGAAAAAAGGTCGTGCTGAGAAAGCGTTGGCTGTTTATTTTAACGTGCATTATTGCGTTGACTGCCTTATAGTCAGTGTTGTGAAAACATTAGCCATGACACTTTTTTTTGGCTGTATTTTGAAAGTGTGGGATGCCTTGTTCTAGTCGTGTATAATTGCGTTGACTTCCTTATTGTTGTTGTGAAAACGTTAGGTATTGTAATTTACGTCGGCTGTGCTATGGAAGTGTTGGATGTTTTATTTTTGTCGTGTATCATTTTGTTGACCGTTTTATTTCTGTGTTGTGAAGTCATTAGCTACAGCATTGGGTACTGCATTAATGAATGATTATTATATTTTGATAAACGAAGTTGTTTTAAAAACGACAGTGATTTTGTCTTTTCATTTTTGACATATTCAATTACTTTAATTGTGCTGTGATGTATATTTTTTTCTAGATCAATCGTTAATCTTATGTTCTTTTCAGATGTAGTGATCAGTGTTACCTTGTTTGGTGGATATTTATTTCTGTTGAGCTGAGAACAACAATTGAACAACAGTTGATAGATAAGTATACATTTGTGATATAGGGAGTCGCTTCAAACTTAATTTTAAGGATACGCGAAAGCACTCAGTCTGATTGTTTACATTGTGTTTGTACGGCTAAGTGTTACCTGTTCAAGCTCAATTTGCTAAGAAAGTTATGTCCGTTTTGCTTTAACTGTACTGTAAAAGGTTTTACTGTTTTGACTGGTTATAACGCAAAAGAGCTGACTAGCCAAACAAGAGTTTATATTAAGTTTGTAGTAAGTGTTATTTTTAAATGTTGTGAATAGTTTAACGTATATCGTTTTGTGAAACTTTCAGCATTTGGGTAGAACTGCCCTGATAACAAGACAGGATGTTGTTGTATTTTTATATTTCGAGTCCGTGATGCGAAACCATTAGCCGTTTCATTTTGCTAAACTTCGAAATGTTGTCTGTAATTTATTTTTGCCGAGTTCTTTCCAAATGAAATGTTTAATATGTGAATTAATATTTTTGGATGGTGTGCAAGTTGTAGCTTAATGTAGATAGTAAGATGGATATGAAATTCATATAAAACTTGGTGAGAACTGCAATGAAAGATAAGTATACTTTTTTGAGTGTCGTGCTATGTGAAAGCGGTGGGTGTTTGGAAAAAATGAACGTTTTACTTTGGTAGTGCTGTTAAAGCGTACGCTGAATCGAAAAAGTGACCCTATTTGGTCGTGCTGTGAAAGCGTTTGCTGTAAAGTGATATTTTGCTTTGGCTGTGCTGAGAAAGCATGGGCTGTTAATTTTAGTCGTGCATTATTGCGTTGACTGTCTTTTGAATGCGTTGTCTATGTTACATTAATATTAGGCTGTGCTGCGTTTACTTTGGCTAACGTTCTGAAAACTTTGGATATTTCTAAAAGAATTTTTTGAATTTATTACACTACAATTACCTTCTTTGTTTAGCTCGATTGGATGCTGTCAAATACTAAGACCTGTATCCTATATTTCGTTTGTTGTTTTTGTAGTTAGGAACATGAAATTAGTGAATAATTGATTTACTCACGACAAAGAGTGAGTAAATTAAATTATTCACGTTTTTCATCGTCTGCTAACTATTTTTGTCTCCAGTTCCCGGTAGTTATTTTACCGCGTTTTCTGCTTGCATTTCACGATTTTCTCATGTTTTCAGTGCACTATATAAGTGATTGTTAACTGATATTCTTCACTCGAGGTTGAATATTTGACAGCATAACACGTATTTTGATTATTTGTTTATTCCCTCCCACCCACCCTTACAGACATTAAAGTTTCTTAATAGTTATTGCTGATGGCTTGTAGCAGTATTCGAATATTAAAGGCAGATTTGACTTTTTGATTGTGATTTAAACAAGAGTAATCATTTAGTTCTAGAGAGATTCCTCAGGCCAGACATTACATCTCCTTTATGTTCTGATGGAAAATAGGGTTCACAGTTACGTACCTTATATTTCAAGGGTCTTTAGACATGAACATTCCTTGATAATTACTGTTGAGTATTCATGTATTACTAGAACTTTAATGGCAGATATACATTTAACATTATATGAGAACATTTGAATTTTTCATGCCAGACTCGGTATCTACATTTAGAAAAGTGGCATTCACAAGTAGGCATTTAATTCTATATCAATATATTTTATGCCATTTTTCCCCATGCAATGTTATTCTTTCGTTATCAAATGTAAATTGCCGTTATCCTCTTTTGAGCTAGCTTTCATTTTATTTTGATTTTACCTTGAAAGAATGTTATGTTTTACACACTGTACATTTTTTCTTATTTTGTGGTTGTTCAACGAAGCTGAGAGAGACCAGAATGGCCATCTTATATGCTGTTTAACTATTCCAGATTAGATGAGTTCAAGTTATTACATTTGGTTCATTCGGGACCTAATAGAAAACACATTTTACAGTTTAGATTTTCATGTACATCTGATTATATGTTTGCCTTAAATGTTGATAGTATGTTTTCAGGTTGAGTGGTGTACAAAGATAAAGATAATCACATTTACCCCACTTCTACTGGTCGATCATCACCACATCGCACAACATCGTACCATCTGACATTTGCAAGACAAATATATTCGTATTTTTTGTACATTGGAATGCTGTCAAATACTAAGACCTGTATCCTATATTTCGTTTGTTGTTTTTGTAGTTAGGAACATGAAATTAGTGAATAATTGATTTACGCACGACAAAGAGTGAGTAATAGAATATTTTGCAATCAAACTCCTTACTAGTATTTATTAGATATGAACTACTTGTGGCTAGAGTGCGTAAGCTTACGTGTGTTTTACAAAGGACACGGAATTCCCGATGTATCCCGATTGATTTTCGCAGCATTACAGATGAGTAATTCATATCCTGCGAAACTTAATACGCCTTGGGTTTTCCGAAGGGTACTAAAGAGTTTTCTATCGAAGCTAATGAATCTATTGAGAGATGCTAGCCTTGGATAAAAACTGACAACAGAACGGGCTCAAATTTCCATCAGATTCAGCTTAAAAAAAATGGAGACAAACAGAAAAAGAAACTAAAATAGCTAAAGGAACTAATCAGGGCAAGTTCAGAATTCTTTCGAGAGACAGAGGGCATTGTTTTTTATTGATATTCTTATGTTCTGCCTAGTACAAAGCGGTGTAAGTGAAAACTGGTAAAATTAATCTCATTGCATGTGTTATGTACAGAAATATACAGTATGTACGCGGAAAAATTCATCTACAACAGGCAATAAAAACATTGAATAATCTTGTTTTATTTCCATTTTCATTTTCATTTTATACTCCAATTAGGCTATGAAGCTTTAAAAAGACGAACCCGTCACCCTGCAACTGTTGTTGCGTCAGTGAATGAAAAGATAACGTCCGTGCGCAACTAGGCAACGTCCGTTGTATGATGACGACATGTACGTATCCAATCACTCAGTCGGTAGAGCACTTGCGCTGTAAGCGAGAAATTCCGCGTTCAAGCGTCGGACTGACTTCTCATACCTTGTGACATAAAGAAACATAATGAAACAAATAACATAATATAAATATAACATATATGCTGACGATTATACTTTGTTAACTTCAGAACATAACGCAGTGCAATAGTAAAAAGTCTGCAAAGTTTGGAGATATAGATATGCATTCAAAAGTCTTTAACTGAGCTTGCAGTCATAATTTTGAAAACACCAGTAAAATTATCCGAAAGGAATAAAGCGGTATAAATAAAGTTGAAACTCGATATCTCGAAAATTCGCCTATATAAAAATCACGAAGATATTTTCCATATCCCGTCCCGAAAACACGCATAAAAAGTATCATTTTAAGTCAAAATTATTTTATTTAGAAGTAAAATGCTCAATCCTTGGAATTCGAACATCAGCTGCATCGTTCTCAAAATTGACAATTAGTGTGCTATAGAAGTAAGAGAACAACCTATACTTAAGTTTAACAGCTACAAATATTTGATAAATATGCAGGGATCACCTATCAATGTTCGGCCGAGAAATAGTAATTTCATACAGGAAATAGAAGTTATATGGCAGAGACAAATTTCTCAATTGAGCCAGGGTGCACGTGCAATCGATGTACGAGCCAGCGTTGATTCACTGTACATTTTCTAGTATACCATTTAGTTATAGCGCTTAGATTTGCTCCTAACACTGTTATTGTTATAGGTCATTGGCGGTTAATGATTAAGTTTAAAGCTACCATGTAATATGGCTCTGCTTCGGCCACTGCTAAGGAGTCTGAGAACACAGTTAATCAGACAAAGTCTTCTATTCATTCTTTTCTTTTAAAGGTTTTGCGTATAGATGTGAAAACTACATCCAGCAAATGATAAATGGTAAATGAAGAATGACGATAGAGGCATGCCCAGCGACTAAGTAATTAAATAACAGCTATACCTAACTTATCTCCTTGGTGAATTCAAAGGGTCTCAGGACGAAAAGGGTGAGCGCACTTGTTAAACTGAGAAAGTCGTCCGACGTATTTATAAAAACTAGTTTATGATAATGAGTAATTTTGTCAGCGTTAATAAGGTCAGGAGAGCATATTCATGGGTGGAGAAAAGTGCTAAGTTCTCAGAGTGTATGACTAAATGAAACTCAGTGCAACATTTACTTTTTGTAAAATGTCATAAGGATTTAAAAAAATACTGATCACTTGCACGCAATAAATCTCGTAACTTTATAAATATCTTTGGTGGCCTGATAGTAATTGATAAATCGCTGTTGAATACACCGTGAAGGAAAAGAAACTAAACAGAATGAGAAATTGTTGTCAGAAAAAAAGTCTGTTTATGAAAATGTCATAAATGAAATACTGAAGTAGTCAAGCAGCGATTAGGTTTATAGTTGTTCTTTCTTTTTCCGGCCGCAGGCAGGTATTGATTTCATCTTCACTTCTCCCTGTTTATATCTGGCATGAAGACCATTTAACAGCTGATTAAAATTGTACATTTTGATTGGTGGATGAAACATTCCACAGGTTTCCGAATGGAAAAGATAATATTTTCCTAAGGGGCGTGCAAGTGCTCTGACTCCGCCACCCTGAACCGAAGTGATCACCCGTAATTAAACAATTTTCAGTCAACTCGTCCCCTCGTCAACTCGTCCTCCAGTCAACTCGTCCCTATTTTTGTCATTTTGTATCCTTTGATGATTTCTAAAATGGTCATTTCGCACCCCCCCCCCCCCCCCCCCCCCCCCCTACACACACACTTTTCGACCCCTCCTTTTCAGTCTTATTTTTTGTCAAAGTTTCCTAGATTATGATAATATAATTATGATGTAAAATATGTGTTATGTAAAATACGGTCTACATAAAAAACAACAATATTTCACTTTAAAAACTACATTTTCTATTGCTTTATGAATACCCGATCGTATGTATAAGTGCAGAGTGTATGCTTAAAGTGTGCATTGACTAATGCGGCCGTGTATCTTTTATAAAGATACTTGTTGGTGAAATTCTAGGAATGTAAAATAGCGGTTACATTTATAGCTATCTTTCTTTTTTGTTGATATTCTAGGAACGTAAAAATGTGAGGTAACATTTATATCTGATACTCTTTTTTTGTAATATTCTAGGAACGTCAACCTTTAGGATAAAAGAGTAGTTCCACAACTAAAATTTCAAAATACTTAAACGTCGCAAAATCATTACAAGGTACTTGTAATATAGTGGTATTAGTGGTGTGATGTGGGCGCTTGGGCTCATTTTAGTTTTATTCACTACACTTAAGTGTTAACACGAGTTGAAGTTGATCATCACTCTGTAAGGCTAGGATATTGTTGCAGCCTGATGTCACTGTATCTTGTTTACTTTTGCCCATTGTCAAGATTACTTTCAGCTCATTGTTTTATTGTATTTTTATTGTAATTTTGTTTTGGCAGCACGAACCAGATAAAACTATATTTTGTCAATTAATAGAAATTTGGCTCAGCTTATATTTGCAGGTTATTTCATGTCGATATGATTTTCCAAACTCAAGTTATAAGTATTTTTGGGCGCTAAAAGAAGCACACTTTTGTTTTAGTTTACTTTGACGTCGTTTGTATTGTGACGTAACGTCAATTGTTTTCTATCCGGTTCGTGCCGTTGCTATATATATATTTGAAGAGAAATAAAGAAACCTGATGTTTAATGACAGAATATCGGGAAAACAAAACAAAGTTGATCCCGAAAAAGATATCTCCTCAGTATTGTCAGAAGCTTTGCATTATTTGCAAAGTAAGTCTCCTAGTGTGGGGAAAGTCTTCACATCGAGTAGCAAGCCCAGGCAGTGCAGCAAGTCCAGGGAGCATAACAAGTCCAGGGAGTGCAGCAAGTCTAGGAAGCACAGCAAGTCCAAGAAGCGCAGCAATTCTAGGAAGCGCAGCAAGTCCAGGAAGCGCAGCAAGTCCAAGAAGCGCAGCAAGTCCAGGGAGTGCAGCAAGTCTAGGAAGCGCAGCAAGTCTAGGAAGCGCAGCAAGTCCAAGAAGCGCAGCAAGTCCATGAAGTGCAGCAAGTCCAAGAAGCGCAGCAAGTCAAGGAAGCGCAGCAAGTCCGAGAAACACAGCAAGTCCACCGAATGTAGCAAATCCCTTTCCAAGTTATTAAGACATAGTCACCTTAAGTAGTGAACCCACACATACAACGTCTGACACCCATACAACCTTGGTTTAATATAGTACTGTTGTGCGACTTACTGTATTATTATTTTAGTGTAGACAATTGTGTAGTATATATGCTATGGGTATAGTATTTTGTTTTGGCATCTGTAGACCCCTACTTTAAACTAACAAGTTCTAGTATTTCCTTGTCTCAGGTTGTTATAGTTGATAGATCAAAAAGATTTAAAATGACCAAGACAACACATTCTTGACTAGTTTCGACCTTTATGTCTTCGTCAGAAATAACAACGTACAATACAAACGACGTCACGTCTGTTTGGACGCGAACGTCAACGTGACAAAAAGCGCAAATATAGAATATGTTTGTATTAATGTACATATAGATACGGATCATAATGATACGGCGGGTATTTATCGAAAACATATTTCTTCAATATGAAGTAGAGAAAAAAAATAAAACCCAACATATCTACATGACAAATTTTGAAGTATACATGTGAAGCATAAGCGAGAATTAACGATAGATCTACTTATAATTATATAAATAGTAAATTAACATTAATTTAAAAGCTAACCACACATATTATAATTACAGAAACAACCAAAAAATTAAAAACTTTCATTAAAATACGATTAAAGACAAAATGCAGTCAAACGGCGGAAAAGGGAACCTTGAAGCAGTAATAAGGGGAGGTAATAAAACGGCAATAAAATATCAAAGTGCTGGAAAATAGAGCCGATATATTCTTAACTTCTACAAAAATTATTAATATTATTTTAAAGTTAGAAAATACATTAAAAACAATACTATACAGTGAAAATATTTAAGCTGTAGGGATACTATGAAAAAGTTGGTATATAAGACAGTATTAAATGTTACTCGTTAACTGTATTCACACAGTAAACAATAAGCTGGTGTTCATGCCAGATGGGTGCACGGTATTTAACCGGTGAATCCAGGACGTTTCACGTAATAATCTATCTAAATCAATATCGACAATGTCAATTGGTAAAAAACTGAAATCATCTAAATTGTGATGAGTACTGTTGAAATGGGCAGCCACACTGCTAGCATATGCTGGATCGCTGAAATTGTTAATGTCAAATTTATGACTGTTCATACGTTTAGAAACCTGTTGTCGTGTTTGACCCACATATTGCATGTTGCACTTTTTACAAGTTATGACATAAATGACATTTGATGATGTGCAGTCTGTATTAAATCTAAGTTTATACATAGAAGAATTAGAAGAACTAACGAATTCATCAGTTTCTACTATCTTGCTACAATGTGTACATCTAGGTCGGTAGCATTTGCTGGAACGGGCGCTGATGGGGGTAGGGGGCATTGCAGAATATCTAGACTTTACAAGGAAGTCTTTAAGATTTTTACCACGTTTGTATGCTAACACGGGTCTTGAGGAATGCAACTGTTGGACTGAGACATTTGGCGATAGTTTAAATAAATCCCAGTATTTATGTATGATACTAGCAATGTTAGGGAGGGAGGGATTATATTCAGTAACAAAAGGCACAATATCAACCTGATCAGAATTGTTATTGTATTTCAGAGCTTCGTCTTGTGTAACATTATGCATCTTGTTAAATGCAGCATCTATTACACTGTCTGGGTAATTTCTGGATTTGAAAAATTCACGTAGAGTGTCCAGAGATTTAGCAAATTGATTATCGTCAGATATAATACGACGATATCGCTTAGCCTGACTGTAGGGAATACCGTCTTTACAAGTCTTTGGATGATTAGAGGAGTAGAGAAGGTACTGATGGATGTTAGTATTTTTAACATGTACATTGGTGCATATGTTATTACTGGTATCTTTCGTAAGATCAACATCCAGGAATGACACATGTTTCGTTGAAATTTCATACGTGAATTTAATAGAGCTATGTAATTCATTAAGGGCTTTAACAAAGCTATTCAGTTCGTCGAGTGAATGATCCCAGATCATGAAAACATCATCCAGAAATCGAAGCCACAATGTAGGTTTCAGCTGCTGGCTTTGTAAAAAGTCTTGCTCTAACTTACCCATGAACAATGATGCATAGGTAGGGGCGAACGGACTGCCCATGGCCGTCCCCATTGTTTGAATGTAATTATCACCATTGAATTGAAAATGGTTATTCTTAAGTGTAAGTTCAATAAGTTTACATATACTTTCTACGGACAAACTAGTATCAGACAGACTCTTGTCCCTGTTTAAGAAAAATCTGCAGGCTTCAATACCCTCATCATGTGGAATGTTCGTATATATAGAGGTTACATCCAAAGTCACCAAATAACTGTTGGATGATAAACTGCAGTTCTTAAGTTTTGAAAGGAAATCCGTAGTATCTTTGACATACGAAGGTAATGATTGCATATGTGGTTGCAATACATAGTCTAGATATTTAGATATGTTATCAGTAGGGGAATTGCATGCAGATACTATAGGCCTACCTGGATATCCTAATGGCAACGAATTATCTTTACATTTATGTAGTTTGGGTAAAATGTAAAAATGGGGTATAAGTATCTTTTCTGGAAAAGTGTCAAATTCCTCTTTCAAAAATTCTTCACATTCGGAAATTTCATCCATACATTCACATACATTACGTTTCACTGTTTCAGCAATATTGCTATCAAGTTTTTCATAATACTTGTCATTGTTGAGATGTCTATGTACTTCCTATTGATACTCATCAGTGTTCATTATCACAATATTTGCCGATTTGTCTGCCTTTTTTATTACAATATCTCTGTCATTCGCTAGAGAATGTAAACTAGAGAGTTCTTCTTTTGTGATATTTGAATATCTCGACTGTTATAGTTGCTGTTACATAGTAGTCGATCATACAGAGTTATCGTTACTGCAGGTTATAGTATTAAGTTAATTTGTTGTAAATTATAGCTGCAATTATCCTCTTGTCTATAATTTTTCATCTTTATCTTCATATTTTATATCCTGTCACAGCGTTAAATGCCACAGCGGTGCGCTGGAAAAGAAACCAACAGAAAACAGGAAAATATTAATGGATACTTTAAAATATTTGGTAACGTGTTAGAAATGAAATGATATATCTCATTTAGTGAGTTCCTCTTTTATAAAATCATTGTTTATCTGAACTCAAAATGATTTTATTCAGCGACAAAACACAAAATGAGATCTGTTATTTCTTAAAGTATTGGACCCCTAATAGTAATGTTTAAAAAATGGCATTTGCTTGGTATATTCTTAAAATTGACCGTGTTTCGCACTGTGGCAAGCTTTAAACAACTTTTACCGTGCCGTTTTTGTGTTTTATCAATTTTGTACAATTTATGGTATTTCCTCAAGCTCAAGTAGAGACAGGCCACTGTACAAAACATTTGCAGAAAATTCATTATACCCTTAATTTTGATAAATGGAACATCAAACTATTGGTAAACAATTATAAATAAAATAAATAAATAAAATAAAACTGTCAATATCATTTTTCAAGGGTGTCTCAAGTAAACGGATTTAAGGGGACGCATACTTTGAAATTAGAAAAAAGTGGGTGGGGTATGATACAATTTACCTGCAAAAAAATACAAGGTTTTGTTACATGAAATGGATACTGTTTCAACTGTTATAAGTACACAAAGGATTGCTCACTAAAATAAAATTGAGAAAAACTGAAACAAGAAAGTTATTGTTGAATTACATAAGACTTATTGTGTACATTCAAAGTCAATAACTAAGACTTTTTGGTGCGAAAATAATAGTGCTTCACCTTGTCCAAACATTTATCAATGTCCTACAGATTCTAATTTTAAAAAAGAATGTGAAATAAGTTCACTGTCTTGCTTTTCATTTGGCATATGTAAGCTAAAACACATTATTTAGTTTGTTTACAAAGGAGTGCATAAGAAAAGATACGGTGGCCAAGGAATGCCACATTCCAAAACTAAAACAGTATATTCCCCTTAATATAGAGATAGCACCTAAGTTTTTCAAATCATAGGTTTGAAGTTAAAAAGCTTTGAAATGAAGACAAATGTCCATATATTTCTCAAAAACAGAAATATAGACAATATTTTAACCAGAAGTGCGGAGTTATGAGCATTTAATATTTTCATGATAACGAAAATTTTGTGATCAGGGACATGTAACTCTTCTTGAACATGGAGAGCATAAACATCAAAGGGACATAATATAGTCATTATTTTCTAAGTGGGTGCATTTGATTTAACATTCAACTTTGATCTGGATTGCTAAATACTGATCCATGATACTGTGTGCTAAAAATTTAGAACATCTGGAACAGTCTATTAACAGAAAAACTATGCTTTAGCAGAATCTAAATAGTTAAGCTCTAACTGGGACTCGAACCCAGGACCTCTCACACCTAAGGCAGACACTCTACCTCTTCCCTATAACAGCAGTAGTTAATAGCTATGCAGTTTAATTGCTGGATTACATTGCGTGAACTGGAACAATAATCGGTGAACTCCGGATTATCGGCGTATTCGCTTTGTTACCTAACGGCAATTTTTGTGTAAAGAAAAAATATAATCTAATGCTGCCAACGTCATAATTGGTCAAATCTGCCCAAATTTCTCTGACGTGTTGTTCAGAGTATGAACTTACTAACTGGCAGTACCAGTGAAATATTACTTACACTGAATATTTTATATTTGCCCTTTTCGCAGCTGCCGAACGGCAAAGACGATAACATTTGTCCAAATATAAGTAATTATTTTACCAGTTTTGAGAGAATTTCAATTAATGGGAAATTACAGTTACAAACTAAATACCTTTCTGCAACATATGAAGTCATTAGCATTCACTGTCAATCAGTATTATGACTAAGATCGACTGTCATTCATTCATTTCAAAGTTTCATAGACAGAGTCCGTTGTTTACATTTTTATCGTAACCGGTGCACTTGTAAAAATCACTTTAGTTTGAAAAATCAAGGTATGCGAAGAGCTATGGTACGGTCTCTACTTAATACATTAAACATTTATCGTTACAGAACTCTAGTGGCTTACAATAAGGGCCTAGAAATGTTGCCATTATTAATTTTTAACTTGGTATTCATGAACTACAATGCACTTAAATATCAAAACACATTCAACAAACTTTTGAAAATGTATTGTCTTAAAAATTCCTAAAATAAGGTATGAAATTTGGTTGAGAGGTCCAATCAATGTGTATACGTGCAAAAGTAACATTCTAATCTTGTTCACAAAAGTTACTAATACACAGCAGGAATGTCAATGATCAAAACTGGACGAATATACAGTTATCCTCACTTTAATGTCGTTTATAATTTGTCCTTGAATTCTCCACCATACTTTTCATAACTCTGTTTGCACGAGTTGCACGAGAATGCTGTCATTCATGTAAAAAAACGGGGTCAAATAAGTTTTAAATATAATATCATCTAAACGTAATTAATGGATTATGCAGTTCAAGATAAACATTATCTCATAACGTAACGAACATGTATAATGGTGTAACAACAACTTTACATACACTGATTTAAGTAGCAGTCGGTTTATAAGTGACTTTATTGATTCATTTCGTGTTTTGTTATTGTTGTCAAAAAGTATAATGGAAGTGCCTCACAACTGAAGCGGAAACCAATCTGTTGCGCAAAGTAGTCCACTGTAAGTAATATTTTTTGACAAATGTCCACAGAAATTAATAATTTTCTAATATTAAAGACGAATATCTGAACAGGATTCATTATTTGATAAGAAATTATAATCATCGGCATGTTTTTTTTTTAAAAATCGTACACGTGCTGACACCTAAGTTGTCTCCCGTTGTTTATTAGAGTTACCTTTCGTCCGGCGCAGTAATCAATTGCAGTGAATCGCCGAGAAGTCGTGGAAAAATTAAAAACCATGTAAATAAACTAAAATTAACCACCTTTTCAAGATGAATTTCAAGTAATCGACATTATGCATTTAACCCGCCTGACTTGTGTAGCAGCTCAGATATCTGTTCTAAGGTATTCATTGTGTAGAATGTCATGTTATGCCCTTGCAATGCTAATCCCACTTTGATTTTTTTGTTTACATTTTTTATCAATGAGAAATATGGCGTCCATCCCGAGCTGAAATGACGTGGCGTTAAATTTTTACATGTTTAAGCAAACCTGGTGTGTACGAAAGAAAATCTCATCCCTTCAACATTATTTGGAACACTGTTCTTGTAAAAAAACCTGTTTTTCCTTATACAAAACCTTAATATTTTGTGTTGAATGTACTTTCACAAAGACCTCTGTTTTCCTATTACATTCATAGTACCACATCCTTATCCACAAAATACTGAATATTACAGGTGTCCATCAGTATTATATCAGTTTAGGAATATGTTTTTTTTATTTTCCCACCATCGATTTCTTGAATATGCACCCCTTCCGCATTTCTGTATGAACTGTGAATGTAGCAATATGCGTCCCCTTAATGAAACAGAATTCTAACTCCAACATTGAAAAATTAAGGTTGAGTCCTGTGGGACTGTTTTAAACTTTTCTCACTTCATTAAAAAATAACATTGGGACAGACGTAAAAATACCTACATTTCTTTCCCAATATGTAATCTAAAGAGTAATGGCAAAACAGGGAACTTTTACTGCATGTAATTGAGTATTTTCAAAGATGTCTAACTCTGCCCCCTTCTGTTGCAGAGGCAAATGCACTTTGAAATGAGCAAGAAATCGCTTATAAAATATAAAAAATCCATTTTTGTACAATAAATCATTAAAAAGTCTTGAAAAAAGTAAAACTTTTCTTTAAAAAAAGGAAAATAAGAGAAAAAATATTGAACCTACGCCCCCCCCCCCCCCCCACCCCTCCCCCCGAAAAATTTCAGTCAAAGTAGGTTTATGGTAGGAATTGAATACTCTCTAAAAGGAGGTACTCTATTACGGGTCTAATACCTTAAATAACGAAGTTATTTGATATTTTGTGTTTCTTCAACAGTCAGATTTGTTGAAAGAAAGCATCTGTTTCATTCTCCACATAGTCTTAATATCTTTCTATAAGTTTGGCCTATAAATAATCTTCATTTTCAACACGGTTATACTCATGGACTTTAAAGTTCTAGTTACACTGTGCAATCCACTGCATAAACTGTTCTGTATTGTATAATCAACAGATAAGACACAATGATATTTATTGCCATTACAGGGCATCCATATATTGGAGATTAAGCTTAGGGCAATGCATCTACTTAACAAGTTGCGTATCCGCGCTGTGTATAAAAGTATGATGAATTGTTAGTACGCCTGTGGTAACAACACCTTATTCTGAGTTCTGCACTTAATGTATCACATGTTAAACCCACAAACAATAAGGGAACTAAGCATTCGAACCTCGGACTTTTCTGTCTAGTAAGTGACATATGTCCGTTTCAAAATTTGATGACTATTTTACGTAAATATCTAAGTTTAACCTAAGGCGTCAACAAATAAAAATGTTGTTCGT
This sequence comes from Mercenaria mercenaria, assembly GCF_021730395.1. Lineage (NCBI taxonomy): Eukaryota > Metazoa > Mollusca > Bivalvia > Venerida > Veneridae > Mercenaria > Mercenaria mercenaria. Next base: position 43,035,870 of record NC_069378.1, read on the forward strand.
CGGATTCGCCGCTCTTATATTTTCAGAAACACATTTTTTTTTGTTTTTGGCTTGCGCCTGCCCCATTAAAAATCAAGCCAAATTGTTTTTGGTGCGCTACGTTTAACGGACGTAACAGTGTACAAATGCTAATAATTCCAGCCCTAGATTGTATATTTAGCTGTATTAAAGTTATTTACCCTTGGTGCAGTTACGCCATTTTCTTCAATTGAGTACCAAATTTTGATGCTACAAAAATCGGATTTTTTTCATTGAAAATCGGATGAAAATATGTTTATTTGATAACATCAATCTACATTATTTTGGTAAGGGTAAATACGTATTGATGCATGTCACTTTTCGGTTTTCTGTTTTTTCTTTCCAAATGATCAGCATTTGTAAACAAAAGTGGGTGGGGTAAGGAATTTACATGATGAGTTGTGTTTAGACCAGTTGAGATTTTTAAATTTTCCAGTCCACGAGTAGAACAATGTTAATCCAAGTTAATATCCATTTCAGACTGAGACTTTGTTTCAACAAATTTAATGATAAATCTGTTAAGGTACTTCCTCAAATTGAAATTAGAAATTCATGTGAAAAATCAGAATCCTCGAAACAGATTTCGAAATACAAGGACAAAAAAATGTATGAAAAAAGTTGAAAAGATATATCTGTAGGTAAACTTGCGAGCATGAAAGCTACGCTGAACCCTATCTCCACAGTGCTTTGGAAGAAAATGAGTGAACATATTTGGTGCAAAATTTTGGTATCGTATGCGACCTAAATTGCTATAAAATATCTATTTTCAAACTAAAGAAATGCCAAAATAGTGCACACAAGCGTTACTTTTTCAAGAAAATGTCGTTAAACATTTTAATGCGCAAAACACGTGCACAGTTTTTCTAAAATATTTCGCCGCCATGTTTATTTCAGGAAATGAAATATATGATTGCTCTTTTACCTCAGATTTCCTTACTGAAATATATATATATGTGTCTCCTTATTCATGGTTAGAGATATCCATTTCGTAGAGTTATGCCCTGTCCGATCTCCTTTACTTGTTACCGATCCTTTACATTTAAAGAATAAACGCAATGTGTAATAATAGTTTTTCGCTTTACACACCTCTCTTGGACAAGAAAGCTATTTCACTTAAAATTTGTAAGCATCCGCTGGCAAATTATTAATGAAAGACCGGAACTTTTTCAAACATAAAGTTCAATTTCAATCATTTTCAAAAACTGAAAATATTGCACATTGTGTTGAATTTATAAATAAAACAAAAATCCTTACTTACAAAATTCTGCAAGCTTAAAAAATCTTTATTTAGCCTTGGTTTTTGATATCTACAATTCTTATGTCGTAAGATGTCAGATACCCGGTTAACTCAGTCGGTAGGGCATTTGCTCTGTAAGCGAGGGGTCTGACTGCACATTTTTCTTATTCTTTGACATTCGAACAAGTCGTCTGATTGGTTCAAATAAAAATAGAATTGCGAAAATAAAAAAGCAATATTGGAAATCCACCATATACAGAAGACGAATGTGAATGGGTAATTCTCAGATCTTCGTTTAGAAGATCAAGTATTTTAGTCAGATTGATTAAATAAGTGTTTATGAGATAATGCATGTGCACGAATATTTCAAAATCTACTTTATATTAACGACGTAAGAAAACAAGTGTGCACTCGGCAAATAGCAAGTCTGTTATTTTCAGGTGTATACTGAACACTGATCCCAATGTTCGTAATTCTCAGACGAAGAACTCGTTATCCTTGGTTTCGTAGACAGTCTAAGTACTGGACCGCTTCTTCCGCTAACAACACCGCAGTAATGTAAAGTCAGTGTCCATTTCTATGCCGAAATTGCATTTATTATCAGTTTACATCTATGAAAGTGTGAAAAATATCATTCTTTAACGAAGAACAAATATACAAAAAAAGTTACTTTTGAGATATTTTTAATTTTAATCATCAGGTATTTGCGCGAAAAGTTCAACCGATTGCATTTTGTTTGTTTCGTCGTTATCTACGATTGTTGATCGCGGCCGAGGCCGCGGTCTCATTGAATAGGACAAGTATTTGCACGCTGGGGAAAATATTTCATGATGGACCTGTGAATTCTTTACTTATGAGTGAAGAAGGTCTCATAAGCGTAAATACGACTAGCTTCTACTGATTATAAAAACATACCGTACGATTTGTTGTGAATTAACGGTTGTTGTACTTTTAGTAGTTCAACCGCCACCCTTGTTTAAGAGCAACATTTAAAAAACACGTTTTTTTTTTCATCCTCAAGTAATAAGTAAGTAGACTCGCCCAGTTTAATCAATCTAGACGCATAATCTAACTATACGAGCGTCTATTTCACCCGATTTACATTCGGAACATCTTCACGCGTTTCGGGCTTTATCGTATGTTTAACATGGGATTTTTGAACCGTCCAAAGATGTTGGAAATGTTTGTCTCATTGTTTATTTTTTTTAATAAAACTGTTACTGCTTTCATTGTTTACCACTTTTTTCCACCCTTGCCCGAAAACACAGTAATGAGTTTGTACACTGTTCAGACAATTGTGCTCTGTTGAAATTTAACCAAACACAAGTTTACCTGCATAAACAGAAAGCATGATATGTCACCATGCGCGGATCCAGAGTGGGGTACCGGGGGTCCGGACCCCCTCTGGAAAATCTTTAAAAAAGGAAAGAAGACAAGAAGGAAAGAAAATGTTCTTCGAAAAAGGCAACATTAGGACTGCATGTAAAGTATATGCGGCTGCTGCTACATACGACCCCGACATAATTCATATTATTTATCTAAAAGAAACTAAGAGTTTTACCTTCAAGAAAGCTTGATTTTATCATTTTCCCAAATTTAACAGGTTAGTCCATAAAACTGTCCGAACTGTTAGAACAAAAGCTGTCCGTAAGACAGCACACTTTTCGGACAGCACACTCAACCTTTCTAACAGAGCTGTTGGACGTTGTATAAAACTTAACAAAATAACAAAACTATTCTTAGGTAAAAAGGGGCACAACTGTGTCAAAATTCTAAGTTACGGTGTAGACTTTGATAGTAAATAACTATTTTAACTTTCAAGCTTTAAAATAGTAACAGAGATATTTGATCAAAAACATCGAGAAGTCAAGCTAAAAATGCTACGTTTTCATAGCAGTAATTATTCGAGTCACATTTCTATGTCATGATCATGGTTTCAGGCTATGCATTGTTGTATATTACATATTTTCTAACAGCAGTTTCAAAAGCATACATTATTTGATTACACTCTACTGAATACCAATCTTATTACATTTGTGCATCTGCAGGTCAAATTTCCTCAATCCCAGGTGAATTATTTTTAATGTACAAGGGCTATACATTCTATTTAAGGTTTTTATTAGTCAATAGAGAGCAAAATCTAGACAAATATATTTCTTCGCTCTTCGCTCGCTCCTGATTTTCTCAGAAACAAAAAAAAATATTTAAATTATTTCTTCGCTCGCCGCCTCAATTTGTTCAGAAAAAAAAATCCGATAAACGACTTTTAAATTTGGTGTGGCCTAATTAATAAGATTTTACCCATTTTGGTTTATATTGGAACTTAATCAGTCGCAAGCAAAATGATTTGTATTTTTTTCCCCTGTTGTTTAACGTTTTTTTTTATATTTCTCGGTTAGAAATTAGGATCTATGAATTATG